>NC_057942.1:40166470-40263970 GCF_018555375.3 Anguilla rostrata | reverse complement strand
CTGGAGTCTGTAACTCCCTGAGAAACGGCCCCTCAAAACTCCGCCTCCCAGAAGCCTGTGGTACTCTGGGGGACCCCTCTGCGTTTGCACTCAGAATGTAGTCCTCTGCACACAAACACAGCAGCCCGGGTTTTGTAATGGATTTATTTATGGCAGGACTCACACGGATCATAAGCAGGTTTCATGGGGGTCTCGCCTGTTGTTGTTCTGCTTTATTGTTTGTCTGCAATCACTCAGCCCGCACTGTAATTCCTCCTCCACATCACTCTCTGAGCCTGAGCCTGCAGAGAGAGAGGGAGCGAGAGAGAGAGGGAGAGATGGAGAGAGAGGGAGGGAGGGAGGGAGGAGTGGGGCGTCATTAGGTCTAGAGCACATGAAAATAAAGCCGTCAGACACTGGCCTAATTGATACTCTGTATAATAACTGACACACTGCACAATAACTGACACTGCAAATTAACTGACATTTTGGGTAACTGACATTGCAGATTAACTGACACTCAGAGTAACTGACGCTCATGTTTTCTCCCCACAGCACTGGCTGGAGCCCAATAAATGCATAGTGAAGCAGATGAAGTGTGAGTATGGGATCCTTCATTTCAGTGCTCACCTGTGCTCACCTGTATGCACCTGTGCTCACCTGTGCTCACCTGTATGTACCTGTGCTCACCTGTATGCACCAGCACACAAATTCCCAGTCCGCCGAGTCTGCGGCATGTACTCATGTAAAAATGATGCACATGGTGGTAAAATCGGGAGTGTATTTATGCGTCATGCACAGCAGCATAGCTTTGAAATGGCTCTTGGCAGGAGATGAGAGAGAAAGACTGCAGAGCTGGTGCCGGTGTTGTAAACTGGATTTAACAGATTTACTTGTTGGCTTCTTTTTAAAGCTCTACGAAGTGATCGGTCTTCTTCCACATAAATGAATAAAGAATCTATGACTCATTTTACAGAAGTATGCAGAGAGAGAGAGAGGAAGAGAGGAAAGAAGGAAAAGAGACGTAGATGAATTGCTTTAATGATTTGTCTTCTGGGAGAGGGGAGAGAAAGACTGACTGGGGGGGAGACAGAGAATGAGGGAGAAGGAGAACGCAGGAACCAAAGAGTGAAGGAGAGGCGACAAGTTTGGATGAAAGGCGTGTGGAGCGTATGGCACAGCGAGGGGATTATGGCACCGTCTGGGTGAAGCAAGATTGAGCTGTTTGTGATCTGGCGGAGCTGTGACTCATATGGGACCAATCAGCAGCGTCTGCCCTCTGCCATGAAGTGTGTGATTGGATGAATCAGTGAGTCACTGTAACTCGGGAGAGTGATGGAAGATTGTGCTAGTCATACAGGGTTACGGTTGTGGGTTTGGGTTAGGGGTGGTCTGGGTTACAGGTGGTCTAGGTTAGGGATGGTCTGGGTCATGGATGGCCTGCGTTAGGGGTTCTCTGGGTTAGGGGTAGTCTGGACTATGGGTTGTCTGGGTTTGGAGTGGTCTGGGTTATGGATGGTCTGGGTTAGGGGTTCTCTGGGTTAGGGATGGCCTGGGTTAGGGGTTCCCTGGGTTAGGGATGGTCTGGGTTTGGGGTTCTCTGGGTTAGGGATGGCCTGGGTTAGGGGTTCTCTGGGTTAGGGATGGTCTGGATTCTGGGTTTCCTGTGTTGGTGGCAGGGGTTAGGCTGAATCTGAGGTTTTCATTTTGGCTGATGAGCAGTTTTTAAAGAGGCTCCCTGTGGAATGTTCTAGCAGCTCTGGGCATATGGTGATTAAGCGGGAGAAATCAGTGCTGCAGGCGGGGTGGGGGGTGGGTGGGTATGGGGCGGGGGCGGGCGGGGTGTGGGCGGGGGCGGGGGGGGGTAGGGGGTGTGGGGCGGGGGGCGGGCGGGGTAGGGGTGTGGGGCGGGGGGTATTTCTGGAGCTGCTTCAGGCTTGTATGTCATCAGCATTTAAATTAATCCGTTGTAAATGTTTCATTTGCCTCACGGTGATTCTAGTGCCTGCCTATTGTGCAGCAGCTGTGGGATAAATATAGACTCCTCATCTGCATATGCACTCACTATCCCAGAATGCCCTGGACGAGCCACGTGGTCTGCCCCAGCGTTCGCTGTCTGGCCCGTTTAGGTCACATGGTCACTTTCCAACCACAGGAAGCCCCTCGTTCCCTCCATTTGGGGGTTCCCGCTGTCCTGAGGTAGCGGAAGTGTTTTAGGGTACGGGTGTTTAATGCAGGCTGTGTCACAGTACAGGGGTCTGAGTATGTGCATGTGTGTGTGTGTGCGTGTGCGTGTGCGTCAATGTGCGTGTGTGTGTGTATGTATGTGTGTATATGTGTGTGTGCATGTGTGCGCTTGTGTGTGTGTGTGTGCATCCGTTTGTGTGTGTGTATGTGTGTGTGTGTGCATCCGTGTGCGTGCGTGTGTGTGGCAGCATATATTTTAATGACTGAGGTGGAAGTTCTTACCGCTCTGATGAGGTGTTAAGGGTTTGCTGCTGGAAAATGTTCCCATTCACACCTCATCAGGCTCAGGATCACAGCTCCATACAACCAGTCACTGCAAGTTAATGATAATAAATGTGGGATTGCTCAGATATCGCCATCCTCTCTCACCTGCGCTCACCTGCTCCTCTCTCACCTGCGCTAACACTGCTCCTGTCCTCATCTGCTCTTTTCTCTCTCTCTATTCCTCCCTCACCCCCCCACCCCTCGTTCTGTCTCTCAGCGCACCAGCCCTACACCATGTGTTTCAGAGTGAAGTTTTACCCCCACGAACCCATGAAGATCAAAGAGGAGCTCACCAGGTACGTTACTCCCTTTACCTGTCCCACCCACTGACAGGGTTTCACAGACAGAGATTAAAGCACAGAGGTGTGATGCTGCATGATCTGCTGTTTTGCAGCTGTGACATGACCTGCTCATAGTGTGGTCAGTTCTGGTTGTGGTGGTCAGTGTTGATTGCAGTGTGACATGACGTCTGGTCGACTGGTGGTCAGTCGGTTGGTGTCAGTATTGATGTGGTCAGTGTATGGTGCTGCTGCTCTTAGTGTGTCGTCTGGTTGTGGTGATCAGTGCTATTTCTAGTGCGGTCAGTGCTGGTTATGGTGGTCAGTGCTATTTGTAGTGTGGTCAGTATTGGTTATGGTGGTCAGTGCTGCTCTTAGTGTGGTCAGTTCTGGTTGTGGTGGTTGTTGTGGGGTCAGTGAAAGTCACTGTGGTGCTGGTTAAATGTAGGAGGTTAAGCGTGTTAAAGCCCACAGGTCTCTCCAGTAAGTATGACCTCAGTTTGACTGGCTTTCCCTGGAGCTTTGAGCTATATTATTAACCCTCTCCAGGGGGGAATGAGAGAACCTGTTCACCTGGGCATACTAACAGTGCATGCAGTACCCAAGTCCTCCATCAGGGGAGCTGCTTCTAGTTTGTGTAAAAATCAGCTGATTGGTTGTTGATGTGGGAGAGGAGCTCTGTGTGTGTGTGTGTGTGTGTGTGTGTTTCTCTGTGTGCGGAAATTTCCCCCTGGTCCCCTCGTGGCAAGGACAGATTTTTAAAAATCTACTTTGTGTTTTTCTGTTTAATCTTTAATCTGCTTTTCCCATGTTGGGGGATTATAATGCCGCAGGACGGATCTGATGGGAGGCTAAGCCACAGCAGGTATAAGGGGCATTACGCACGTGTTGCCGTGGCAATGTGTTGGACTTCAGGGGCAGAAACATACTCTCTCTTCCGCTGTGTTAACGCGGATGCCCTGATGGTGTTGATGGTGTGTTAATGATAGTGCTTGGCGCTGTGGTAATGGTGCTGATTGTGGCTGTTGGTCAGGCAGCTCCACAGACACACAGACACAGACAAGCAGATAAACAGACACACAGACACAGATAAACAGACATAGACAAACAGACTCAGACAAACAGATAAACAGACACACAGACACAGACAAACAGACTCAGACAAACAGATATACAGACACACAGACGCAGACACACAGACTCAGACAAACAGATAAACAGACACACAGACACAGACAAACAGATAAACAGACTCACCGCCTCCTGTATTTTGGAAAGCACTTTCTCTCTCTACTGAGGCTCACTCCCTCTGACCAGCTGACCTGTTGCCATGGAGATATGTCACCAGACTGCAGTGGGTGGTGCTGGGTAATTTGACAGCCCAGAAGGCGAAGCCTCCTGCTAAATGTGCGTCTGCGAGCGCAAACTTCTGTCGTTTCGCCCTCCATCTCACGATCATAATTACCATTTCAGTCTCTGGCTTGCACTTCATTTAGTTTGCGTATATCAGCCTAAGAGTGAAAACATGAAATTACATGATAATACCATGGTGACAACAGTATGAGGTTGATGATGACATAAATAGAATTTAAGTGAAACGAAAAGTAAAGGACACTGAACACTGGAAATGTCATTGTGTTGAGTACAAAGTACTAAGCACATTGAAACAGCCACATGTAAAATACTATTCTAACTGTCCGCATCTACTTATAAACGAGATGTTAAAATGTGATCAGGGTTTAAAGCTCATTCATAAGTAGTCTTGGACTGTAATTATGATGATGAATTATGCTTCCAGTGGAGTGAAGCAGTTTTGTGAGTCATGTGGTGCTCCCTCTGGTGGCGGTATTGGGAACAGCAGGGTGATTTTGTTTCCTCTTTCCCACCCCTCTGCAGGTATCTGCTGTACCTCCAGCTGAAGAGGGACCTGTATCACGGCCGACTGCTCTGTCCCTTCGCTGAAGCGGCGTACCTGGGCGCCTGCGTCGTGCAGGGTGTGTACACCTGTGACCCTCTGATTTTACCTGCGTGCGCACGTAACTTCAGCCTGCACAGGTTATTCCACTGTCTGAATGAAATGCACACACACTGTGTGTGTGCTTGCACATTAAGGTGCATGTGTATGTGTATGTGTGTGTGTGTGTGTGTGTGTGAGAGAGAGAAAGAGAGAAAGAAAGAGAGAGAGAGAGAGAGAGAGAGAGAGAGAGAGAGACTGACTGGGTGGGTTCCTGACGCAAAGGGTTATCTTTTGGTCAGATGAAGGGTAGGCCCTGCCCCTGGGGGAGGGGTTTATTCCGGGAGCGCGTGATTGGCCGCTGAGCATGTTCCGTTATCTGCTGCTCTAATTAACAGCGAGAGGGACCCTTTTGTCTCGCGGCTCCGTCTCATTCAGTTTTTAATTAATTCCGTTTTAATTAACGCAGCCCATTGCCGTCCTGCTCCTTAAATCAGTGTATAATTATGGGCTGGATTTGCTGGGTTGTCATTGCTCCCGTTTCAGCTGAGCTGGGAGACTACGACCCGGACGAACATCCCGCCGATTACATTGGCCACTTCAAGCTCTTCCCCAAACAGACCCTCAAACTGGAGCGCAGGATCATGGAGATTCACAGGACCGAGCTCAGGTACCGCACCCACCTACCGCACCCCAACTCTTACCTACCCCACCTGCCACACCCCGCTATTCATCTACCGCACCCCAACTCTTACCTACCCCACCTGCCACACCCCGCTATTCATCTACCGCACCCCAACACTTACCTACCCCACCTGCCACACCCCGCTATTCATCTACCGCTCCCCAACTCTTACCTACCCCACCTACCGCACCCCGCTATTCATCTACCGCACCCCAACTCTTACCTACCCCACCTACCACACCCCATTATTTACCTATCTCTCACACCCCACTTCTTACCCACCACACTCACCTACCACACCCCATCATTTACCTACCACACCTACCACACTCCACCTCTTGACTGTTGCTTGGTGCACCAGCCCAGCTCAGGGTGTGCGTACTGTGGCACTGTACCTAGGTTGCAGCCTCCTTTGTAAGCAGTGGTATTGCGTGCATACAGCCAGAGAGCTGTTTGCTTAATTAGCAAGCGTGTCTGTGACCAAACTGGCTGTACCAGTCACCCTGTGCAGTGACCTGCTAACCTCTGTGTGAGTCTCACTGTGTGGCTGTGTGTGTGTGTGTGTGTGTGAGCGGGCGAGCATGCATTTAACATGTTTGGCCCCAGGTTTCTCTGAGGATTGAATTGTATCTTAGTGAAATTTAAGATGCCGTGTTTCCTCTCACCCTCTAGGGGGCAGTGTCCAGCACTAGCAGAGCTGAACCTCCTCCAGAGAGCGCACACTCTGGAGACGTATGGAGTGGACCCTCATCCATGCAAGGTAAGCGTGCTCTGCCTGAGTGTGTGTGTGTGTGTGTGTGGAGTGTGGGTGTTGTTTGTGTGTGCGTGTGTGTGTGCATAGGCGTAGGTGTGTGTGTGGTGTGTGTTTGTGTGTGTGTATGCGTGTGTGTGTGTGCATAGGCGTAGGTGTGTGTGTGTGTGTGTAAATGCTGTGTTCTCTGTGTCTGCAGGATTTCACAGGATCCACAGCATTTTTGGGATTCACAGCTACTGGCTTTGTGGTGTTTCAAGGGAATAAGAGGATCCACCTCCTGAAATGGTAATTTGACCTCTGACCTCCAAGCTGTGTGTGCCTGAATGTGATGCTGTTGTAGGCAGTGGGAGATTAAAAATAGTTAATACCTTACAGAAGGAGAGTTGTGTTTTACAGGGCTGATGTAAGCAAGCTGAAATTTGAAGGGAAAACGTTCTACGTGATCGGCATTCAGAAAGAGGTAAGCATTCACTTTAGACTGAGTCAGCATTTACACTCTGCCTGACCTAACAGTGCACACCAAGCAGCCATCTTTACTAACACTCTGTACAAGTACTAGCCTCCTTTACTAACACATTACATAGGCCCTGCCCCAAGCCCTTTTGCTAATACTCTACACAAGTACTAACTGCCTATACTAACACTGCACTAGTACTAACCCCATTTACGAACTCCATGCAAGTATCAACCATCTTTACACTAACACTGTGCTGGAAAACTGACCATCTTTACTAACACTGTGATGGAGTACTGACCATCTTTACTAACACTGTGCTGGAGCACTGACCATCTTTACTAACACTGTGTGGAGTACTTTTTGGCCGTTACTCCTTGCATATTGCGGTGATTTTGTCTCTCGGAGAGTCCGTCTGTAGACTGCTAGCTGTCGGTCTGTGCCTGTGGCCAGTAAGGATCAGTCTGTGGAGGAAGTGGACTCTTATCATTGGCTGCTCACTCTTATCAGTGGACTCTGTTAAGTTTAATCATGCTGTCCAGAGACCAGCACAGAGACAAACATTAAGATCGGGATCAGTATTTAGAAAGCATCTCAGAGTGGGATTGCTGATCTGGGATTAGGTTTACCTTTTAGCTTCTAATGGATAAGGTTCCGATGTGTATGAAGGAACCTTGACCCTGGATCAGCTGACCTACTCCGAAATGCTTTATGAGTGTGAGCTCTGAGCCCCACCCAAGGCCATGAAGGAAAAAAAGGAGGCGGGAGGGGAGGGGAGGGGAGGGGGAGGGGGGAGGGGGGGTGGGGGATTGACATGTTCCAGTGGAGCTGAGAGCTGGATTTAGGGTAGAATTCCCCACACTCAACACAACTGCAGCAGGAACACCAGAAACCTGACTTCTTTTAAAAGCTGGGGTACATGGGGGGGGGGGGGGGGGGGCGGGACTGTGAGTTCTGCCTTTGCCTCTGTCCTTTTCATCACCATGGAGACCGGGCACCCACTGTTATTAGTGCTGTGTCTCATTTCTTAATAGCATCAGTTACCATGTGTTACATTCGTGTGTTTCTGCCATGTGCTGTGTGTTAGCGTCATGTGTTAGTTCTATGTGTTAGTGCCACGTGCTGTGTGTTAGCATCATGTGTTAGTGTCATGTGTTAGCGCCACGTGCTGTGTGTTAGCATCACGTGTTAGTGTCATGTGTTAGCGCCACGTGCTGTGTGTTAGCATCATGTGTTAGCACAAAGAGCTGTGTGTTAGCGCCAGGGGTTAGCGCTATGTGTTAGCGCCACGTGCTGTGTGTTAGCATCATGTGTTAGCGCAAAGAGCTGTGTGTTAGCATCATGTGTTAGCGCCACGTGCTGTGTGTTAGCATCATGTGTTAGTGCAAAGAGCTGTGTGTTAGCATCATGTGTTAGCACCATGTGCTGTGTGTTAGCGACCAGTGGTTAGCCTGTGCTGTGTGTGCCACGGTTAGCTTGTGTAGTTAGTGCCACGTAATGGCCCTGGTAGTAGGTGCTGCGTAGTGTGTCCTGGCTGTGTGTGTTTACTGTCTGTTTTGGCTCCTGAGATCCACACATTAATGCTGTACCTGTCTCTGTGCTTCTCTTCTCCATTTGTACATGTCCATCACTGGTGAGTACTTACATGCCATTGCGTGATCGGTCACACCTGAAGAACACCTGTTCTTTGTTCCTTTGTCATGTGACACCCCCTTTTCCCCACACCCTGATTGATGGCCACACCTGTGTCTGCCCTGGGTGCTGACTCCTCAGTGGTTCTGCTGGAGTAAACTCTCAAAGGTCACGCCCACCACCATGCCACACTCTCCTCAACTCTCGTTAATCCAACCCAACACACCTGTGTTTAAACACACATATCTGTGATCACGTACACACACAAATGCACAATCACACACGCCGGTGATCACACTCACATACTCACACACCCACACAATCACACACACCGGTGATCACACTCACACACACATACTCACACACCCACACAAGCACACACATCGGTGATCACACGCACACACACATACTCACACACCCACACAATCACACACACTGGTGATCACACTCACACATCCACACAATCACACACACCGGTGATCACACTCACACACACACACACACACACACGTGCAAAAACTCTCACACACCTGCACACACACTTGTGATCACAGATGAAGAACAGTTTTCTGCAGTTCTCTGTTGCCTGTACTGTGTGTGAAGTGCTGTTGGTGTGTGTGAATCCTGAACCTGTCCACCTGTCCACCTGTCCACCCTCCTCCCTCTGTACAAACACGCTCTCCTGTCTGCGTCTCAGGAGATCAGCAGATCAGGATTTAGCCCAACAGAACAGGGTTATGGCAGAGGAGCCTGCTATGGCAGGAGAGCAGTATTTGATTATGTGACACTTTTCCATCATTAGGCCGCTCAATCTTTTTCTCTCCCTCCCTCTCTCTGTCTTGATCTCTTTCCCTCTCTCACCCTGTCTTGCTTCCTCTCTCTCCTCACCTCACCTCATCTCTCTCTCTCTCTCCCTGTCTCTCTCTCTGTACCTGCAGAAGAAACTGGTGTTGACGTTCCATACCTCCACTCCAGCTGCCTGTAAGCACCTGTGGAAGTGTGGTGTGGAGAACCAGGCCTTCTACAAGTGAGTCTGCCCAGGCCCACCCTGCCCCACCCTCTGTTGCACCCAACCCCGCCCTCTGCCCCGCCTTGCCCCACCCTCTGTCCTGCCCTACCCCACCGAACCCCACCTAGCTCCACTCTCTGCTCCTCCCAGCCCCTCCCTCTGCCCGGTCCAGCCCTGCCCCACCCTCTGCCTCACCCTGCCCAACCCTCTGCCCCGCCCAGCCCCACTCTCTTGGTTTGTTACTAGAGACACTTGGCATCTTACCCACCTGTGTACTGAGCCTCTCACTGTTTGTTTGTGCATTTCCCCCTGACAGGTGTGCAAAGTCCAGCCAGATCAGGACCGTGTCCAGCAGTAATGTATTTTTCAAAGGCAGCAGATTCAGATACAGGTGAGCTGTTCAGGTCCTTGTCACTCGGTTAGTGTAATGCACGTAATGCTGTCTGTCAACAGGGCTAATATGTGAAGTAATTTAACAAAACATTACTGACAGGCTATACAGAATAAAACCACAATACTTGTCATTTATAATCACCTGTGAGACTGCCACAGTACTGTCCAGGTGCTACATATCACTAATTCTGTTAGCATTTATGTACCTGCTAAGTATCACAGCACTGTTAGCATTTATTTACCTGCTAAGTATGACAGCACCATTAGCATTAATGAACCTGCTTAGTGTGACAACACTGTTGGCATATTATTTACCTGCTAAGTATGACAGCACTGTTGGCGCTTATTTACCTGCTAAGTATGACAGTGCTGTTTGTGTTTTGTTTTTCCCACAGTGGAAGAGTTGCAAAGGAGGTGATAGAAGCAAGCTCCAAAATCCAGAGAGACCCACCTGCTGTACACAGGTTTGCTTCGCAGCGCATTTGTGTTTATGTTCATTGCTGGAAATGGCCCCTTTTGATGACATCACAGCTCTGTAAATCCTCAGTTGGGGTGATGGAAAGACAGACAGACAGACAGACAGACTGGTGGACAGGTAAAGTCACACCTGTTTTTCAGGTCCAACTTTGCCCAGAGCAGAAGCTACAACTCCCTGAGTAACAAGCACCTCATCATGAACATGGAGCCTCTACTTCCTGCCCTGCCTGGCCCCATTGAGGGGGAGGAGCTTACCACAGAATGCGGTGAGAATCTGCATAACCCCGCCCCTTCTGTTTAGCCCTGCCCATCTTCCTTTACCTCAGTTGTGTATAAAGCATGTCTTTACTACACAGTTACAAATGAGTTAAGCCAGAGATATGCATTCACTACAATTACATGAGATATGACTTTACTACAGTTACGCACGCATGAGTTGTGTATAATATATGCCTTTAGATGGTACATGAGTTACATGTGAAATATGCCTTTACTACAGTTACACCAGGCTCTCCTTCATCACAGATTAATATGAGTTACATGCATAAGGGCATTAATACAGGTGTGGGCTTTAATACAGGTGTGGCACGTGTGTTCACGTGTGACGGGCATACAGACAGGTGTGAGAGATTTGGCAGGTGTATGCTCAGGTGCGAGGGGTGTGACAGGTGAAGAGTGAGTGGCGGATTCGTCCCCAGGCTGGGAAATCCCACTCTGATGAGGAACTAAATTTACCCCCCTGAACAGCCCCCCCCCCCCTTTGGTTGACACCATGTTGATGACATCATGGAATCTGCACTGGGTCGGGGGGCTTTAATGAAAAGTTCATTTGCGCCCTTTATTTGGCTGTCTGAGCACTGGGGTCACACAGCTGCCCCCCACCCCCCCTTCCTTCCCCCAATCCATCTGGTTTGTCCTTCTGATGGTGGTGGTTTGTATCTGGGGGATAGGTAATTGATTTTGATTGTTGTACTTTTAAGTCAATTATCAGGACAAACTGCAAACCGCTGGCGGTACTTTCGTCTGAACAAATGCTCATAAATCAGGTCAGGTACTAGTGGTAGGTAATTGTTGTTGTGATAGGTGGTGTTGTTTGAGGGGGGGGGGGTTTGGGGGGTAGGTAATTGTCCTTGTGAGGGTGGTGGTGTGTATCTTTGAGGGGGGGGGGGGTATAGGGGGTAGGTAATTGTCCTTGTGAGGGTGGTGGGTGTATCTTTGAGGGGGGGGTGGTATAGGGGGTAGGTAATTGTCCTTGTGAGGGTGGTGGTGTGTATCTTTGAGGGGGGTGGGTATAGGGGGTAGGTAATTGTCCTTGTGAGGGTGGTGGTGTGTATCTTTGAGGGGGGTGGGTATAGGGGGTAGGTAATTGTCCTTGTGAGGGTGGTGGTGTGTATCTTGAGGGGGGGTGGGTATAGGGGGTAGGTAATTGTCCTTGTGAGGGTGGTGGTGTGTATCTTTGAGGGGGGTGGTGGGTATAGGGGGGTAGGTAATTGTCCTTGTGAGGGTGGTGGTGTGTATCTTTGAGGGGGGGGTGGGTATAGGGGGGTAGGTAATTGTCCTTGTGAGGGTGAAGTGGATCCTGTGTCCTGTTCTGTCCGGAGGGAGTGCGATGTGCTGCTGACAGGCGCATTAGCGGGAAAATCCGGGACGATCACATTTCCTACAGCAGAGTCTCCTCTCCTCTCCTCTCCTCTCTCCTTCCCTCTCCATCCATCACCCACACCCACGCTCCCACCCCCCCGACTCCCCCCCCCACACACTTTACGGTGTTGTATTACAGCTGCACTCTCCACTCTATTCATAGGAGGAAATGAGTCCCCACACCATCCTGCCACAAGTATTTTAAATGTTTTTTTTTTATTTTGGTCAATTTAGTCTTGGCTGTTTGTCAGCGGACTGTCAATCGGGTGATTTCTGTGTTTCTGTTCTGTTCTTCAGATGGACAGTTGGGCCGTGTCCCTGCTCTTAAAGGGACAGGCCCCTGTCTCAACTCCATGTTTGCTGATTACAGTCCTTCATTTTTTGAAATTTGGTTAACACACTGCTCATATTGTATTTTCCTTTAGTTGCCATCCTATATGTGGTTCCTATAGAGCCAGATGTAAGGCCAGATGTGAGCTTCAGTACACCTGCCCTGCAGTGTGCTGTCGCCACCTAGTGGCAGGGAAGACTGCTCGGTCTGTGCTGTGTGTGGTCTGTGCTGTGTGTCAGTGCTGTGTGGTCAGTGCTGTGGGTCTGTGCTGTGTGGTCAGTGCTGTGGGTCAGTGCTGTGAGTCTATGCTGTGCTGTGTGTCAGTGCTGTGTGTGGTCAGTGCGTGGGTCTGTGCTGTGTGGTCAGTACTGTGTGTGGTCAGTGCTGTGGGTCTGTGCTGTGTGGTCAGTGCTGTGGGTCTGTGCTGTGTGGTCAGTGCTGTGGGTCTGTGCTGTGTGGTCAGTGATGTGGGTCTGTGCTGTGTGGTCAGTACTGTGGGTCTGTGCTGTGTGTCAGTGCTGTGGGTCAGTGCTGTAAGAGCTCTGTTCTGAGGGGCTGTATGTGCTGTAATCAGGCGTGAGATTAGGCAGGATGTGTGGAGAGAGGGGGATATAAATATCAGGTTTGGACTCATCTGGTCCCTAAAGCCCTGTGGGTGTTAGCACATGCTAGGGGGCGGGGCCAGGATGGGACCCGGGGCTGGGGGCGGGGCCTGGCGTGCTTTAAAAGCGGCGCGGCTCTGTAGAAGGTCAATGTGTGGGGCAGAGGGCCGGGGACAGATGAGTGCAGCGAGGATGGAGCTGGGGCATCAGACAGTGAGCCTGTGGAGACCTGAGGAGCTGTGCTGTGGGGGCAGGGAGGAGGAGCATTTGGGGGTGGGGGTGGAGGAGGAAGACGAAGAGAGGGTGGAGGAAGCAGAGAATTTTAGGGTGGAGGAGGTAGGGGTAGAGGTGGAGGTAGAGAAGTTGGGGATAGATAAGGAGGTGGAGAAGGTGGAGAAGGTGGGGGTTGAGGAGGTGGTTGTAGAGGAGGCAGTGGAGGAAGTGGTGGTAGAGGAGGAGGTAGAGAAGATGGGGATAAATAAGGAGGTGGAGAAGGTGGAGAAGGTGGGGGTAGATAAGGAGGTGGAGAAGGTGGGGGTTGAGGTGGAGCTGGAGATGGTGGGAGTAGATAAGCTGCAGAAGGTGGGGGTGGTGCAGGAGCGGGTGGAGGACGCTGAGCGGGTGGAGGCCCTGCGCTGCCAGGTGAAGATCACCACGCGGCAGAGCCTGCAGCTGCGCATGGCCAACCACACGGCGCGCGACGTCTACGTGCGTCTGCTCGGCCACGGGGCCCGCATCTCCGGCACCGGTACTGAGCCGCCGGCCCGGCTGGGCGTGTGTGTGAGTGTGTGTGAGAGAGCGTGTGTGTGTGAGGAGCAGAGTGTGTGTGTGTCAGGTGTGGAGTAGAGGTTGTGCTGTCAGGTGTGAGGGTGGTGTGTGAGGGTGGTTGTGCAGTGTGTGAGACGGGTGAGAGTGGATACATGTGGATGTAGTGTGGTGTGAGTGTGGAAGTGGTGAGTGGTGGTGCGTGTGAGAGTGTGTGTGCGTGAGGGTGTGTGTGTGTGTGTGAGAGTGTGTGTGTCTGTCAGTGTGTGAGTTAGAGTGTGTGCCTGTCAGTGTGTGAGGGTGTGTGTGTGTGTGTCTGTCTGTCAGCGTGCGTGAGTGTGTCTGTCAGTGTGTGAGCTACAGTGTGAGTGTGTATATATGTGTCTGTCAGTGTGTGTGGGTGTGGGTAAGTGAGCACGTGTCAGTGCATGAGCATGTATTTGAGTATGTTAGAGCACGAGTGTGTGTGGTTGATTTTGGTAGTTTGGTTCTCAATGCTGCTTCAGCTGTTTTGGTGGATGTGTGATCACAGATAGAGTTGCAGAGGGAGCTTATGGGATAATAGGGATCATGGCGGTGATCTTCATTCCTGGTCCTGGTCAGCCGCCGGGTCTGCTGGTTTTTGTTGTTACTTGGCTTTTAATTCAAATTAAAGGAGTCGATTGCACATTTAGCTCACCTCCCCTGGTTTCTTGGGTCTGAATTGGTTGCTGAAATTAAGGTATAAACAAAAACCAGCAGGCCAGAACCAAGAATGAAGATCACTGGATTATGGCAGCTGAGACTGTAGGACGAGCTATGTGACATACAGTATGTTTAACAGACAGTGTGAAAGACAGGGCGAGATATGTGAGTTCTGCATCAGTGCATTATGGGTAAACAGAGTAGTTGTGATGACTGATGACTGTAGTTGAGGATGAGGTGCATTATGGGTGAGGGCACTTGTTAACTGTGTGGGTCTGGGCAGAGGAGAGGTGCATTGTGGGTAAGGGGGGGGGGCAGGAATCTGTCGGCTTGCAGACGCTGTAACCTGACTACAGTTCCACTGCTGATTACATTATCTAATACAGCACTGACAGGAGAGAGCAGCCTTCATCCATCAACTCATACACACACACACACCAAACTCACACACACATACATCATACACACACACACAAAACTCTCACACACACACATACATGGATAAAACACACACACACATACACCATATGGATCAAAAATACACACATACATGAGCAAACACACATACATATATACCTATATTAAACACACTCACACACACACATCAAACACAAAGATAGGTCAAACACACATACACATCGAACACCCTCACAAACACATAGATATGAAACATACATGAACCTACATTCACGCACATGTACATACATCAAATACATGTGTGCACACAACTACATATTCACACACACACACACACAGCTCTCCTGAGACCTGGTCTAAAAATACATACATACATTTTCTGCCTTTTATTCTCTTGCTTCAAACTGTGGTAATCAGGGGGTGTATGAGAGAGGGAGAGAGAGAGAGAGAAAGGGGGAGGGGGAGAAGGAGAAGGAGAGTGCTGAAGGACGAACGGCACCTATTTTTCTGAGGAGAGAGAGAAGCAGTCCAGCTGTAGGTGCATTTGAAGCACTTAAGGCAGCGTATCCTTTTGTTTTCTTGTTTTATTGGCAATTACCCCCTCCTCTGTTTCTCTATCTGTTTTTTCCCCTCCTCTGTCCATCTCTCCATATCTCTGTTTTCCCTTTCTCTCTTTGAACCCTCACCGTGAGGTCATCACAGCCCTTTGTTGACTTTGTTGGCTGTTTCCATAGCAGCAGTTGCCGTCGGTTCTGGAGCAGTTGTTCCCGCCGTTCCCGCTCGCTGATGCAGCTGTTGCCATGGTTACAGTGTTTCCGAGGCGGATTTTCGCGTCCCGACGCGAGCGAAATGGCACCAGACCCCTGATGTATCCCGAGGAATGTCTCTTGCACCCGTGTTGATTGTTTAGATCCATTAAAAGCTCAGCTTACTGCGGAACCTGTGCGAACGAGGATGAGTGTAGCTGGCTAGCGGAACACAGCAGAAATATAGCAATACAGTAAAATAAGGGTGCGTGCATCTGCTGATATCAGTTACCTCTAAGCATCGGGTAATATCATTCTGAATTTCGAAACGCTGGTGCGAAAGAGAGGTCGGAATAGGAGAGGCTGGACTTGGATCACTAAATGAACAGCGCTAAATTAAATAACCCTTCTGATTGCATTATTTAATTTGTCGCTCTGCGAAGATCCAGAGAAATGTGAGTGTCCCGGAATGGTGTCCCGGGCGGGGGTGCGTGTGTGGCATCCGTCTGTAGCCTGAGAGGTGTGTCTTAATCCCGCGCACCAAGGCAGGGGGCACAGGGCCTAAATTTAGCAGCTGTGGTGCCTGTCAGAGTTTCCCCTCCCTTCTGAAGACAAAGAGCAGGCTTATAAACAGGGCCCCGCCCCAGCCCGGCCTCCTGCACAAACCAGCATCTCTCATACCATACCCAGGGAGACTCCGCCACTCCTGCCAACAGCACTCCATACCATCCTAGGACAAGGCTCCGCCACTCTGCACAACCGCATCTCAACACCCAGGGAGACTCCGCCCACTCTCCTGCACAAACCAGCATCTCTCATACCATACCCAGGGACACAGGCTCCGCCCACTCTCCTGCACAAACCAGCATCTCTCATACCATACCCAGGGACACAGGCTCCGCCCACTCTCCTGCACAAGCCTGTATCACTGATACCAAACCCAGGAAAAGGGGGAGGGGCCCAGCGGTGAATCTGAACCCTCTCCTCTCTCTCCGCAGGTGTGATGGCGCTGAAGGATTCGGTCCACCTGTCGCCCCTGCGGCCCCTGCACGGCCAGGCGGGACCAGGGGGGGAGGAGGGGGGCCAGTTCTGCGTCCCGGGGGAGCAGGGCGGCCTCAAACCCGCGAGCGAGGAGCTGCAGACGCACAGCGAGCCGGAGGACCAGGAGGCGGAGGCGGAGGAGGCGCTGACCATCTCGGAGCTGGCCTACAGCCCGTGCGCCAGCATGCTGCCCACGCCCGTGGAGGACGGCGGGGGCGTGGACCTCCTGTTCCAGAGCCCCGTCAAGCTCCTGAAGGAGCTGCACGCCGACCGGCAGCTGGAGGCGGAGCTGGAGGAGGAGCTGGGGGCGGGGCAGAGGGCCGAGGGGGCGGAGCTGCGGGCAGCGGCGGCGGGCGGGGCCCTGGGCGGCGGGGTGCGGCGGCTGGCGGGGCATGCGCAGACTGGGGCCTGCCTGCGCAGCCTGGCCCGCCTGCTCCTGGTGGGCCTGGGCCTGCTCCTGGTGCTCCTGCCGCTCCTGCTGGTGCTCCTGGAGTCCGACATCGACGTCTCCTTCCTGCGAGACATACGGCAGACGCCCGAGTTCCAGCAGTTCCACTACGAGTACTACTGCCCCCTGCGCCGCTGGCTGGTCTGCAAGATCAACGTCGTCATGGAGAAGCTGGGCGCGGACTGAGGGCCGAGGAGCCACGCCCACACCACACCCCGCCTCCACGCGCCCCAGGAACAGCGACGCGGCGTGGTCTCGCCACCAGGGTTGGGGCGGGGCGGGGCGGGGCGGGGCACGGGCGGGGCAGGGCGGGGCGGGGGTTGTTCCTGGGGCGGCAGCGTGGCTGTCCCCCTCAGTCCTGTGTGCTGAAGCACGACACCAGCCTCCTCATGCAAAGTCTTAATATGCACTGAGCAAACGCACCGTTTTAGAGTCCATCTTCATTCATTTAGCAGCAGAGCTACAGAACCTTTAACAGACTATAGAGGGAGTTTCAGGGGGACCAGATGGTCAGGAGCTCTGTCCATCACAGCAGGTCAGAGAGGAGCAGAGATGGCGGTTTCGTAGTGGAAGAGAGGAGCAGAGATGGCGGTTTCTCTGAGGAGAGAGGAGCAGAGATGGCGGTTTCTCTGAGGAGAGAGGAGCAGAGATGGTGGTTTCTCAGTGGAAGAGAAGAGTAGAGATGGCGGTTTCTCAGTGGAAGAGAAGAGTAGAAATGGCGGTTTCTCAGTGGAAGAGAAGAGTAGAGATGGTGGTTTCTCTGAGGAGGTAGGAGCCAAAATGGCGGTTTCTCTGAGGATGTAGGAGCCAAAATGACGGTTTCTCTGAGGATGTAGGAGCCAAAATGGCGGTTTCTCTGAGGAGGTAGGAGCCAAAATGGCGGTTTCTCAGAGGAGGTAGGAGCCAAAATGGTGGTTTCACTGAGTGAAGCAGGGATGGAACCTGCTCTGTAGTCTCTGTTAAAATGTGATCATGTCCAGATCATCATACGTTAATGGTGCATTTTCCATATCAGTAAATTAAAACAGACTGATTCAATTAGAACAATCAGAATTACACCATTTAGACAAAGAGAACATTACACAATATCAATCAAATAATCTTAATTTTACATCCATGCATACACATGAAATATGTAATATTGCAATATATGTAATCAGGAAATTACTGAAGGCTTGTCTACTTTTCCTGCTGTACTGTGTCTTGAGTGACACATACAGGAAGAGTAAAGGCTTGGAAGCACCCCACCCTGGTGAAAAAAAATAGCAACAACCACAGCCTATAGATATATATGTATATTTAAAAAAAATACAAAATTTATGCTGTTTTTAATGTTTTGTACATTTTTATGTAATACGAGTATTTCAGGAATTTTTCAGTCAGAAAAATCTACTTTAACTTATTTAAAGGATTTGCTGGACAGGGTCTGGGGAAATGAGGCTATTTTTAAAGTATAGTGTACTGCTACCGGGACAGGGGATACCTACAAGTTTCTTACTATATATAGCACAATCTTTATCATGCAGACATGGCACTGAATTAATGGAGGTCCTTAGAGCAACGTAGGGTAACTGTTGAAGTGTCGTTTTAAACGCGAGTCAAAACACAGCCATGGGCTCTTTCTGATTGGTCAAAACACAGCCATGGGCTCTTTCTGATTGGTCAAAACACAGCCATGGGCTCTTTCTGATTGGGTTACTGCTCAGTGCCATGTGTCCCCACATTTATAACGCCGAATCACTGGTTCTGCACAGTTTGGAAAGTCCTGGTTGGCTTTTTGCCATGTGATTTCAGGCTTTTTAAACTGTGTGTGTGCTTGCATGCGTGTGCGTGCACGTGTGTGTGTGTGCATGTGTGCGCGCATGCGTGTGCGTATGCTTGTGTGTGTGTGTGTCTGTGTGTTGACTGTGGTGATCTGTCCTAAATGGACTCACTGATTCTGGGTCAGTTACCCCTGATGGTATGCTGCCAGCCTGCCATTGGACATGCATTGTGATTGGACGTGGCTTTCCATACCCATGTGTGAGCCAATCAGAAGCCGTGGGGCGGGGTCTCACAGGAAGGACATCAGACTGAGGCCCCTGCTGGACCAAATTAAAGATGGCCTCACCGTTCCATGAGAAATGGCACATTTAATGCCATGAAGCAAACATCCAAACATCCTGTTGTAAACCTTATACGCATATACACAGTACTTACCCTCTCCTGCATAAGCACTGCTGTACATCTGTGTGTTCATAACCAGCCTCTTGCACTGAGCTTTACTCAGTGAATACTGTAGCTACGCAAGTCTTCTTTCTAGGCCATACAGTGAGCATTCTGATTCAGCACTGAGCACGCTCATTCTGGAGCACTGAGCACTGAGCATGTTCATTCTAGAGCACCGAACTCTCAGCTCATTCTGGAGCACTGAGCACTGAGCATGTTCATTCTAGAGCACTGAACTCTCAGCTCATTCGAGAGCACTGAACACTGAGCATGCTCATTCTGGAGCACTGAGCACTCAACACGCTCATTCTGTGACACTGAGCACTGAGCATACCCATTCTGAGTCAGGCTGTTCTCCATGTGTCTGTTACTCTGGTATTGCCCGTAATATGTGTGTAGTTTCATCACATCGATAATTTAACCTTAACACTTTTTTAAAATAACTTGTCATTTAGCACATGTTGGAATTAATGTATCACTGTAGTGTAAAACCAGGCTATTCTATCAAATAATACAGTATGTTTAGTACACTATAGCATTTCTGCAAAAAAGGCAAACCCTCCCCAGCTTTGCAAAACCTGCGGAACAGAAAATTTTCAGTGAAGGGAAGAAATCCACAACACACACAGGCACATGCGCACACATGCACACAGATGCGCATATGCACGTGCACGCACAAGCATGCACTTGTCCACAGAGGGAAACATGCACACAAGTGCACACACACACACACACACACACACAAATGTGCAAAAACATGCGCAAATGCACACATGCTTTAAATGTACTACAAAGTGTCAGCCAAGGAAATGCAGGCACGTGGGTGAAGTTCCTGCACATTTCCTGCAGCTTTATTAAGCTTTGACCTGTATGAAGGATGCAAGTACTGTAACATGAGAAGGCCTGTAGAGAACAATAGCACTGTAGCATCTCCCGGTATGTCTATCCCCATCTCACATATATGCATGCATTCCATATGTAAACTTAAGCAGTAGACATCATATAAAACAAACACAGCGAATGCGTTGTGTGTGCAGTTTACACTAGTACAGGCTTCCTCTGTCTTACGCAAAATGCACATGGTTAGATTCACCATCTAAGCCGCCGCAAAGACCTGTTTTAGACACAAGTACTGGCTGCAGTTACAGCACATACACGTTTCAGCTTTTTATCTGTACAAAAAAGCAGCTATATAAACGTTTGCCTGTTTAGATGGTGCGCTGTAAAATCTGTGTAAGTCATACCTGTTTCGTTATCCGCCCCCCCCCCCCCCAAAAAAAAGTTCAGATTCAGGGGGAAAAAACGCACTGGTTGTACAGTCCCTGTTCATAACCTTACGGAAATGTTATGTCTTATGCACAGATTTTACAGAGCTGCATGCTAAAACCACAAGTAGTAAGTGTGAAAACATATTATATCCGTTACTGCACACCCCTAGCCATGCGTTCCATAACCGTATGATTGATAAACTAATGCGTAAACAAACACGAAGGCTGTTACATTCTGTATAGCAACAGAAAGAAAAAAGAAAATAACCAGATATTTAATCATCCTTATAATGCTACCATACATTAGGACGTGTTTTGTAACCCCCCGCATTCATACTGCATATTGAAAAGTTATGCTTTTTTAAAATTAACTGTTTTAACAGTCGCGTGTTGTTGAATGTTACATTAACTGCTGACAGTGCGTGCAATCAGGAACCGGAAGAGGGTTATCAATCGCATTTCTCACATTCATTGAATTTGGAGCAAATCAGTCATTGCTAGCTCTTATTTTTAAAACTCACATTGCTGATGTCCAATCCCACGTGAACATGGCTGGATGAATACAAACTAATGCAAACCTCACATCAAATTGTCAGGCAGGTGGGAGAAATTTGTATTTTAAAAATGTTACAAAGAAGGACTCTAATTATGCATTTTTTTGTTGTTGAATGGGCATGTATAATGTGTACAGATTGTGTTGGCACGGTTAACAGCATTTATGTAGTTATTTATCAGTTTGTAGAAATTGTGCGTTGTTATCAGTTTTTAGAAGCTGTTTTGTCATTTGACCCCTTTTAACTTCAACTCTGGGAGGAATTGGAAAAAAAGTTCCTTCGCGGTATTACCGATGCTGGAACATTAAGCCTTATGAACTTTGTAAAGTGAATTTTGAATGTTTGTATGTTCAAACAAAATATGGATTGTTTTATATGTTATTACTGCCACAATAAAATCCCAAATTAATATCGAAAATGCTGGTATACACGTGTTATATTTTTCCAGTGCAAAGTATATGCATACCAAAAGAGATCAAACAACAAAGTAGTTCAAATGTGGAGGTTTCGCTTCCGATTATTCCGGACAGACTTCTCAGTTTTAGCGGTCCAATGCTAAACTGACGGATCAGTCTCTTGCAACGTCGGAGCTACTTTGGAATTTAACAGCTATCCCGTTTCTGCTCTCAGCTTGTGCAGCTACTTTAGTTACCCTTTACCTGTGGTCATGTTCTGTGCTACTTTTATGGTATCATCGGGTATCCATATGTCTTCCACCGTTAAAACGATAATACTGTCCTGCAGTACGTCAGCTAACTGGCTACTTGTAGCAGGCAGCCAGCACGTAAACACACGGCGACTACCTCAGTTCTGTCGCTGAAACGCGTTAGCTGCTATGATTTCCGCTTTGCGAGCGTGGCCAGGTCGCTATAGTAACACCTGGGTTAGAAGCACGCACTTCAAATGGGGTCTGAGCGTACGCATCTCCCGGTATGTCCCTTATTTTAATTTTCAGGACTGAAAAAAGAATTACAGATTGTATAGTTTATATCTTCAGCAGCTAAAATGGAGAGAATGAACTGTTGTATTGAGCTACCTGTTGTATTGAATCACCATTGGCTGATTTGTAGAAAACGCGGTTATGTAGCTTGCATCAGTCCCGTGCATGTACATTACCTAACTTTACACAAATTTACGTTTGCAATAACCTGACAAGCGAACTAGATAAATAATGCAGCAAACGGCAATTGAACAGTTGGCTACTCCGGGAAGTTTTTTGCTCCGTCATCACCCTTATAGCCTTCCAAGCAAGCACAGAGATACTGCGACAGCGAAAGATTCTGTTTGACCTGATTTTGTAACGCTGCTGATTTATGATGAGACGGGTGTAGAGTCTGTGCGCGTTGATGAGATGTTTCACGTGACGTTTGATCACTCTGTTGACGTACAGGTGGCACGCGACAGAGAACTTAATCAGGCTCAGGTATGAATAACAATGCGTTCAACACCTTAACACAACTGATCTTGTATATGGAACACATATATACGTATATGGAGACATTTTTATCTTCAATTATTTTTTTATATCCGTGATATAATTAGTGAGTGTGAGCTGAGCCCCCTGTATTGCTTACCTGATTTTTGGCTTCCAGACCCCCACACCCCGGCCCAGCACCCCACATTTGGACACCCTCAGAACCAAGCGCCTGCAGTTCTTCAGCAAATACGAGAGCGTCCAGAAATCCAAAAGTACAGCTCCCCATGCAGACGGGCCAAGCGACAAGCTGGTCTCTGTGTGCAACGACCCGGTCTCTGTGTGCGACGGGCCGGTCTCTGTGTACAATGGGCCGGTCTCTGTGTGCAATGGGCAGGTCTCTGTGTGCGACGGGCCGGTCTCTGTGTGCAATGGGCCTGTCTCTACGGACCCGGCCGCGGGCGTGGCAGAACTGGACCCCCTGCTGTTACGGGACTCCGGTGTGCCGGAACACCGGAAGCTTCGGCACGTGCTAGCCTGGGCTCAGAACTTCATCAGAACCGGGCCCACGGACCCTCCTGCTGTGGGTCAGGGACGTGTGTCTCCCACAAACACCGACCGTGTGACAAATGCAAAATCCAGTCATGTGACTCTTACCAACAGGGAAGAATTACCCACCAGGCAGGTTCTCCAGTCCCCAGAAATTTATTTTTCACCCCAGTCCTGCACCCTCTCCCCACCCAGCTCTGAGCCTCAGTCCCATCTTCAATCCCAACCCTGCCTTGAGCCTGATCCCCTGCCCCACCCCCTCTCCCAAACCTGCCTTGAGCCTGACCCCCTGACCTGCCCCCTCTCCCAGCCCTGCCCTGGGCCCCACCCCCTGCCCCGCCCCCTCTCCCAGCCCTGCCCTGAGCCCCACCCCCTGCCCCGCCCCCTCTCCCAGCCCCACCTCCCGTTACAGGCTGGATCCAGCGTCTATGAGACCTACCTCATGTGTGTTGCTCGTTTGAGATGCAAGGAGATGCAGGGTCATGAGGAGGTGCAGCTGGGCTGCGGGGAGACGCAGGGTCGTAAGGAGGCGCAGCTGAGCTACAAGGAGGCGCAGGGCCATAAGGAGGCGCGGCTGGGATGCAGGGAGACGCAGGGCCATAAGGAGGTGCAGCTGGGCTGCAGGGAGACGCAGGGTTATAAGGAGGTGCAGCTGGGATGCAGGGAGATGCAGGAACTTAAGGAGGCGCAGCTGGGCTGCAGGGAGGCACAGGGCCGTAAGGAGGCGCAGCTGGGCTGCAGGGAGACACAGGGCCATAAGGAGGCGCAGCTGAGCTGCAGGGAGGCACAGGGCTTTAAGGAGGTGCAGCTGGGCTGCAGGGAGATGCAGGGTCATGAGGAGGCTCAGCTGAGCTTCAGGGAGGTGCAAGGCCGTAAGGAGGTGCTAGGCAAAGAGAGAGCAGGCAGACTACAATCTCAGTGTGTTGACACCAGTGATAACAGATGTATGAATCTCACTAGAGTGATTAAGGATTTAAACAGCTCAAACTGTGAGAGGGGAGAGGGCAGGAGTCTGGCAGTGTGCACACTTTCACCTGTATCTGTTCTGGAGGAGATGCTTCCTTATGCAGCTACACATGTAATTACACCTGCTGACCACACAACCACGGAACTACCCACATACTCACCTACTGACCAAACAACCGCAGAACTACATGCAAACACACCTGCTGATCACACAATCGCAGAGCTTCCCGCTAACACACCTCTTGACCACACAACTGCAGAACTACATGCAAACACACCTGCTGTCTATTCAACCATGGATTTACCTGCAGACACTCCTGCCGACCATACAACCACGGAACTACCCACATACTCACCTGACCATACAACTACAGATTTACCTGCAGACACATCCGCTGACCACACAACCACAGAGCGACCTGCTAACACACCTGCTGACTGCACAACCACAGAGCGACCTGGTCCTGCCCCAGCAGAAGCCCCAGTGAGAGAGGCGCACTCAGGAGGGCAGGACGGGTGTCGCAGGGGTTCTGACGAAGGGAAGAAGCGGACCGTTGAAGGAAAGAAACCAGCAGGTACCACAATGCACTGCAGCAACACCTGTTCCTCTGTTCCCCGTTGCGCTAATGTACAATGCATTTCACACACACTTAATGATTGATTGGTACATCAACCAATAAGAAAACTCTCAGGAATAACATCAAATTAGTTTGTCAAGCTATCGCTGTGTCCTGGCAACGTTGTGTTCAGGGTCTTTGTAACGCTGTTGTTTTCTCATGGTAACGCTGGTGTTCAGGGTCAGTGTAACGCTGTGTTCAGGTTCAGTGTAACGCTGTTGTTTCCTCTTGGTAACGCTGTTGTTTCCTCTTGGTTACGCTGTGTTCAGGTTCAGTGTAACGCTGTTGTTTTCTCATGGTAACGCTGTGTTCAGGGTCAGTGTAACGCTGTGTTCAGGTTCAGTGTAATGCTGTTGTTTTCTCTTGGTAACGCTGTGTTCAGGTTCAGTGTAACGCTGTTGTTTTCTCTCGGTTACGCTGTGTTCAGGTTCAGTGTAACGCTGTTGTTTTCTCTCGGTAACGCTGTGTTCAGGTTCAGTGTAACGCTGTTGTTTTCTCTCGGTTACGCTGTGTTCAGGTTCAGTGTAACGCTGTTGTTTTCTCTCGGTTACGCTGTGTTCAGGTTCAGTGTAACGCTGTGTTCAGGTTCAGTGTAACGCTGTTGTTTTCTCTTGGTAACGCTGTGTTCAGGTTCAGTGTAACGCTGTTGTTTTCTCTCGATAACGCTGTGTTCAGGTTCAGTGTAACGCTGTTGTTTTCTCTCGGTTACGCTGTGTTCAGGTTCAGTGTAACGCTGTTGTTTTCTCTCGGTTACGCTGTGTTCAGGTTCCGCGCCCAGACGGGCCGTTAGCGCCGGCTCCTCACGCCGCCGGAGGTTCTGGGAAAAGTCCAGCATGCTGTGGTCATCCTACCCCGAGTGGACACTGCTGCCGAGGTGAGACACCCGCCAATCACAAGAAACCCACCAATCACTGAGCCATGACTGATTGTGAAACCCGCCCCATTCTCATACAGCCGTCACTCAGTTTATTGGATAACCCTCCATGGAATCAAAAGTCCTGATGGAGCTTTTGTCCAGGATTACCACACACCTGAAGAGTTTACCTGCTCAGCACCGTAACTGCTCACTGGAGCAGAAGGGATCATAAGCCTCATCATTTGAGCTAAGTGTCCCCCCTGCACAGCTGATATTCCCCTGTGCCCCTGATATTTTTTCAGATTAACAGCAGTCTGATGCGGGGGTAAATTCAGTTGGTTTTTGGAAAGCCCATTGTCCCGATTCTGTCCGTCACCGGGTAGCCCTGCATTCTACCTGTGAAGACAAGCAGTTGCCGTGGAAACAGAACAACCATCTGACAGGCAGTCAGAATGTTTTCGCTTTTTGATTTGTGAGTCTCGGCTCTTTGGAAAACTGCAGCTCTCTCACCCTGTCAGAATGGGTATAAGCAATGAGTAGAAATACACCTGGTTTTAACTCCTTTATTCTTCTACAGCTCTGCTAACATTCAGCTAATGATACTGTCCTTGGATGAATGCATCTCATTCATCATATGACTGAGTTTCATTATCATGTTTAAAATCATGTCAGCTGTGTGTACCCAGAATGTTAGCATAGGGTTGGGTATTTGTCTGTACTTGTGTTTATCAAACTATTGTCAGCACTGTCTTGTGAGTTGCTCTTTGCTGGGCAACAGTTTTTGGGACAGAACAACATATACAATTTTTTTATCCTTATTTAAAATCCTTTTAATCCTTTTGGATTTTTTGGAAATTTCAAACAAACATGAGCAGGCATGAATTTCCAAGGTTGTGGTGCCATCTGCTGGTGAGTTTGTTTACTACAAAATGCCACCAATAAGGAAGAGCACAGGTCATTCAAACTCATTTACCTCTCTCTTTCTCCCTCCCTCTCTTTTTCTTTCTGCTCATCCTGCTCTCTCATTTCCTATCTCCCTCTCTCTCTCCATCTATCCTCCTCCTGCCCCCTGCTCATCTTGCTCTCCCTGTCTGCAGTATGAAATCGTCCAATCGGCCGGCGGCCACCTCTTCCTCTGTGGCTGACTGCCCTCCCCAGGACTCCGCCCTCAGTGAGTAGTACTGTAGCTGGCCCCGCCCCCTGTATCAAAGGATGAGTCAACTGAGCCCTGTGGTGCTGCGCTCTGTAAACAAACTCTGCTTAACCACAGAGCTTCCGGGATATCAGCACTGAAAGGTGGGGGGATATCAGCACTGAAAGGTCAGGGTATATCAGCACTGAGAGCTGAGGGGATATCAGCACGGAGAGCTCAGGGATATCGGCACTGAGAGCTGGGGGGATATCAGCACCGAAAGGTGGGGGGATATCAGCACTGAAAGTTCAGGGGATATCAGCACTGAGAACTGAATGGATATCAGCACTGCGAGCTGAACGGATATCAGCAAAGAGAGCTGGGTGATATCAGCACTGACACCTATGGGAATATAAGCACAAAGCTGGGGGGATATCAGCACTGAGAGCTGAGGGAATATCAGCAATCTCAGGCAATATGGACTCTAATCTGAGGGGTGTAAATTTGATTATGTTTGTGGTCGACTGCTCTCTGTCCCCTGGCATAAACAGCACCAGGCCGTTCTTGTTTTTGTGATATTTCATCTCCCTGCAGTCATGAGACCCACAAAGCACTTCTCTGTACTCCGGCTACGAGCCTACGCTCTTTCAAAGTTAAAAACCTGTTTTTGATGAAAACAATACCAGCAACGTACCCTGTGTTCCTGGCCAACCCTGTTTCAGCATATCATATAGCAATATAAAATACATCTGAAATTGATCACGTTCTCGTATTGAAAATGGCAGCAGTGTACTGAAACCGCACTGAAAATATTGTGAAACTGTGCTGTAATGCCCTGAGACTGCATTGCACAGTAATGCAGTGAAACTGTGCTGTAATGCCCTGATACCGCATTGCACAGTAATGCAGTGAAACTGTGCTGTAATGCCCTGAGACTGCATTGCACAGTAATGCAGTGAAACTGTGCTGTAATGCCCTGAGACTGCATTGCACCGTAATGCAGTGAAACTGCGCTGTAATGCAGTTGAACTGCACTGTGTTGAAACCACACTGTGCTGAAACTGCACTCAAAGCTGCTCTCCTCCAGGCCCAGACCCCAGCCTTCTGAAAGACAGCATTCGTCCTCCGCATCATCACGGGGTGAGAGATCCTCTTCATGCTTCATTTAAACAAAACAAAAAGCCAAACTGTTAAAAAAATCCGGAAAAGCCAAACTGTTCCCCCCTCACCCTGCATGGAACACATGACTGTTTTTTCCACAAGGCAAACGTCCCTCCAGCAAGAGGCTTTGTGTCAGGAATTCTGTCTTATTTCGGGATGGCTTTGCCACTGCTCTCCTTTTCAGACTCAGTGTGATTGGTTCTTTATTTTATATTGGATCTTTTATATTGTAACTTTGTTGAGTAATGTTGTTTCCACCACCAGCAGCCAGGGGGCACTGTCTTCGAACAGTGGCTGTCTCTTCCTGATGAGCTGTGGATGGGCATCCTGAAGCTGATGTCCCATGGTGACCTGTGCCACGTAGCGCAAACCTGCCATCGCCTGTGCAGACTGGCCAATGACAGAACACTGTGTAAGCTCCACCTCCTTACAGGGCTGTCCCAGCCAATTACAGGACTCAGAACAGTGACGAAAGAGGCCAGGGTGTTCTGTATGATTTTGAGGATGAATTATGCTTAGTCTCCAAACTCAAACCCACAGGAAGCTCTATGGAGAAAGGCAAATTGGTATGAACCCAACAATGGAGCCTTGTGGTACCCCTATCTGAGCCTGGCCTATCTGGCCTATCTGAGCCTGGCCTATCTGGCCTCTCTGAGCCTGGCTCTGATGTCACCGGGGGGAAACCTGGCCTCACAGAGGCAGACTTAACACTCCTCTGCCTCCTCCTCCTCCTCCTCCTCAAGGATTAACAGATTCTCCTTTCCTTTCTCTCCCTCTTCTGTCTCTGTAGGGCAGGTGGTGAGGATTGAGAACAGCACGTGTCTGAATGCCGATTGGCTGAGCAGCATAGGGAGGCGTGGCCCTGGCAGCCTGACCCTGTACAGGTGCACGGACAAGCATGTCACTGCGCGAGGCCTGGAGGAGCTGTTCGCCCAATCCGGTGGCTCCCTGAGGGTACGGCTACGACACCCTGCCCGCCCTTACTGTGGGCGGCCTTTAGAGTAGTGCCCCCTGCTGGCTGATCTGGTCCCCTCTGTAACAAGTGACAGATGCTGTTGTGTCAGAACTGTGTCCCAGTCTGTGTGTGTGTCCCAGAGATCAGTCTGTCAGTGTCCCAGTCTGTCTGTGTCCTAGCAGTCTGTCTACAGCGGCCATTTGTGTGAAAACGCACAGGAGCTGACCGAGCTCCTTCAGTCCTGTAGAGGATTACAGCAGAAGCGGACCCGTCATTGCGTGTCGGTGCATTTAAACAACATCGTGTTAAGGGACGTGCTGATTGGTGCGTTTCAGAAGCTGCGCATTGTGAGCTGCAGCGGACCCGGTCTCCATGGAGACAAGCTGCTGCTCCCCTGCAGCCGGCACTGCGCTCGCCTGACCGACGTGGACGTGAGCTGGACCGGCGCCACGGATACCGGCGTCGCTGCGCTCGCTAGCGCCACCAGCAGGCAAGGCCTGTGTACAGCGCAAGCACTGAACACACTAACACACGTGACTGCAGGGGTGCAGTTCAGTCTTCTGTAAAAGAAAGATGCCTGATGTATAAGTCAGAAGCGCATTCATTAGCAGTGGGTTTGGGTCAGTCCCCATGTGACTGTGATGTCACTGTGTGGCATTGTGATGTCACTGTTTAACGACTTCATCTTTCTTCCCTTGCAGTCTGGAGAGCGTGGTAATCAATGGATGCAACATAACCGACAGGGTCTTTAAAATTATCGCCAAAAGACATGGAGGAAGGTAGAACACACACTATCGATCTCATACAAACTCACACACGTAAACACATGTAAACACACACACACACACACACACTGCGCATATGCTCATTTACTGACACACAGCCCCTGTGTCTGTGTTGTAGCCTCCGCAGGTTAGAGGTTTTCGGGTGCCGGGGTCTCAGTGCCCCGTCTCTGAGCGCCATGGCGACGGATTGCCCCGACCTGAAAGCGTTGAACCTCGGGAAGCTTCCGAAGATCACGGAGGCGTGTCTGACCTTCATCACCGGCCGGCTCAGGCGGCTGACCTCCCTCGACCTGACGGGACTGGCTGTGGTGAGGCTCCCGTGTCCCCGGTCCCCGCTTTGCGCCTGGCCCCCCGTCCCCAGGTGTGACTTGTGAGGACGCGTTTCTCCTGTCCCGCAGGTGCGAGATCACACCGTGCACCTGATAGCGCGTCAGTGCCCCGAGCTCCAGGACCTCACGCTCCGCAGCTGCCCCTCCGTCACCGACCGCAGCCTGATCGAGATTAGCACCTACAGCGCCTCCATCAGGTCATACACTGTACTGCACCGCATAACTACAGCACCTCCTACATGACATATACTGCACTGCATATTTCCAGCACTTCCATCCAGTGAGTGTTGCAGGTACCTGGATGTGAGTGTGTGTGTGTTACAGATACCTGGATGTGAGTGGCTGTTCAGCTGTGACAGATTTGGGGATTCAGGCGATTTCCATGGCCTGCCAGTGTCTTCAGTACCTGGACCTCAGCTCCACCAAAACCAGCAACAAAGGGTATGCTTCCGCCCGTCTGTCTGTCTATCTGTGTGTGTCTGTCTGTACCTGTCTGTGTGTGTGTGTGTGTGTCTGTCTGTCTGTATGTCTGTACCTGCCTGTCTGTCTGTGTGTCATCTCCAGTGCTGTGCAGTGATCAAAGAACTCTGGGGATGGACAAACGGACAGCTGCAGCTTGGCCATGATCTGTAAGACGGGCCTCAGCGTCTGCGGGGCCACAGTGCGGGGGTGTCCGTGTGGTTCAGGGTTCGAGGGCACACTCGGACCCAGCAGGGTCTGCTCTGATCTCTGGGCTATTTAGAGCCCTGGGCACATGCTCATTACCACGCCCCCGGTGACTGTAACCATGGCTCCCACAGATCAGCAGGCTGTTCCGCATCACAATACCTAGCTAGCGCTGTCCCGTAACTATGCCAACAGACATACTCCCCTTCTCCCGCTGCTGGTAATTGTTCACAGTAGCGGGGCAGTGTGTTCCTTATAATGAACCTGCCCTTAGACATGAGCTTATTCAAAAAGTGTCTGTCCATCAGCGTGTTTTAGATGTTGCTGTGTTGTGCGCTGTGCTGTGTTAGATGTGCCTGTGCGCTGTGCTGTGTTAGATGTGCCTGTGCACTGTGCTGTGTTAGATGTGCCTGTGCGCTGTGCTGTGTTAGATGTGCCTGTGCACTGTGCTGTGTTAGATGTGCCTGTGCCCTGTGCTGTGTTAGATGCTGTATTACATGCCCTCAGTCTCTCCTGCTCAGAGTCCGTCTCCTGGCCAGTTACGGCTCCAGGCAGCTGCACACAGTCAAACTCAGCTTCTGCTACATCTGCCAGGACTCCCTCCGGAAACTGTGCCGATACCACCGAGGGTAAACCTCCTGCCCTCCTCACAACCCCCTCTCCAGCCTCTCTCGTCCCTGTCTGTCTCCTGTCCAGTCTCTCCTCTCCCCACTGTCTCCTCCCTGTCTCTCTCTCATCTCCACTACTTCCTGTCTTCCTTTTTCTCTAATCCCTGTCTCTCTCTTCCTACTCTCTCTTCCCTGTCTTTCTCTGTCTCTCTCTCTCTTTCTCCTCCCAGTCTCCCTCTCCTCCCTTTGTCTTCTCTGTCTCTCTCCCAACTCTCCTCTCTGTCTTTCTCTTTCTCTCTCCCATTGTACGCAGTGTTTATTTGTGTCCGAAAATTCCCCTTTGGTAATCCCCGTGAAGAACAGTGCCACTTATAAACACTGTCGACTGCCGCTGAAGATGCTGAGAGAAGGAGGCTCTTGATTCGGCTCCATTCCCACACTTATGAAACCGATTTATGAAAAGCAGCCTTTGTCCCGCATTTGGCCAAATACCCGGCTCTTTGTTCTCAACGGACTCTTACCGTTGAAAGCCGAAACATTTCAGTTTGACGGTCTCATAAACGCTTGTGCAGAACCGTGGCAGCGGACATTCTGTACTGTAAGACAGCACCAGAATTACCATTTAGAACCTCCTGCTAACACGCAGAACCAGAGAGGGTAGAAGGAACACAGGAGCTGAGTTACCGGTGTGTGGTGTAGCTTGTGGGGTATAACTCTGCCTAATAAAAGTTCTCTCAGGTGTAGCTGAGCTCAGTGTCTTTGATCCTCAGGCTGCGGCTTCTCCATCTCTATGGTGCCTGCGACTTCCACAACGTCCAGGAGCTCCGACGCATCAGCCCCAGCCTGGAGGCCAAGTGCGACCTCACCTGCGCGACCCCACCTGGGCGGCCTCATTAACTGCACACCTGGACCGCATTAACCCGGTCACCTGTCATTCAGTCGGTCATTAAGCCCGAACACACCAGAGTATTTAAATACTGCACCTGTCGTTTGTGTGGTTCAGTACTGTACTGGTCATTTGTATATAAATAGACTTAGAATTAAAACGCTTGTATAAAGTCTTCACTCTGGTAGTTGTTTGATAAAAAAAGCCAAATAATTATAATTGTAAGAAAACTGTTGAAATAACATTGTAACGTTATTTTAAATTTATGTAAATAATCAAATCCAAAATCTGTAAATGTTTGTGTTTTATTTTTAGTTAACTATTAAAATAGTTTGCCTCTATTCTGGGGTTAGTCTAAAACCTTTAGATTACACAAATATTGACCTCCAGCATTAGCGCTTCAGATAAACTTAGAGTGGGAATTCTGAGGAGTATTAAGTGTATGTGACTCAAATGAAAGACACGAGTCAATCAATAACTCGGGTTACATCCGGATGTGCTGCCGGTGGCCATTCTGACCAAGGTGAAAGAAAATGAGGAAATTATTACAGAAGAAACAAGCGTCTTGTGTAATCACCGGCGCACTTCTTTAAACTGTAAGCTATTAAACTACGAAGCTATTAAACTGTAAGCCTAACGCTGAAGTTGTGTTTTAGGCCTATTCGCACAGACGAATAAACGTTACCCACCAGCAAAAATTCAAACGGTGTGCTAAAATCATTTTCATAAGTTTTGCATGAATTGGACTCCGATGGCCCCTTGAAGCTTGCAGATTACGATAGGAACACGCCAGCATGTGAAATTGGAAGCAGCCTAGCCTACACAGCACGGAAAATATTGTACACACTGGATAAACGCACGTATCAGTCAGATTAGCGCACGTTCCGCTGCAGCTCCTGGACGGATGCCCATTTTTGTGAGGTGTGTGTTCCTTTCCGTAAGAAGGTAAACCGCGAGACAGGTTCGTGGCGTCAGCAAGGTCCTGCTTTTCGTTCCACAAGGTGATATGAACAGACGTTGAAATATAGCAGGCAGCAACAGGCGACGGGAAACGGCATCGCCGCAGATCGCTTTTTACCTGTAAGTGCTAGACTTTTGGATACTTTCGGGTTCTTCAACAATGTTGATTTTAATGGACGATGGGGCTGCGCCGTTTTTTGAATTTTGACACTTGTGGTGTCTTACGTTTGATTTAGTAGTCGGGGGTATTTTGTGGAGGGGTGGATTGGTAAGAAATACAGGCCTAAGTAACTTTTGTACATCAACTGACATTTTCCCGATGGATTTAGCTGATGCTCCGGACCAGCTGCGCTTGCTTTTTCACGCTTGTGATGTGAATAATTCGGGACGAATTGAAAAAGAGGAGTTCTTCAAAGTCTGCTCAGACTTGCACGTACGGCCGGCGGAAATAGAGACCATATTTTCCCAGCTAGATCTGGACAGGGACGGATCGATTAACTTTGAGGAGTTTAGGATCGGATTCCAGGGCGTTTCGGAGTTCGTATTTTGGGGAGAGATGGAGAGCGAGAACGGCGATGGATTCGCTCAGGCGTGGGAGACGTTCCAGAGCCGGCTTGGGGAACAAGCAAAATTCATTCCCAGGTGAAGTATAAACCTCGCGTTATTTCGTTTTAATTATTTTAACATAACATGTTATGTTATGTTAATTATTTTAATTTGTGTCCTTTAATTGCTTTTTATTATTATGTGCTTACTTTGATAGCTTTTACTTATTAACGATAACATTGCTGTTTGTGTACACAATAACACGAGCCGACTTTTACACACACATCTTAAAAATTCAATAAATAAATACATAACTTATGTTTGGTGGTTATTTATTTATTTAAGTCAGAGTCCCCTGTTTAGGTCAAAAACAGAAAAAATACATTGGACACTGTATAACTGCTTGTCCCGCTGAAAATGTCAGGTAATACCAGCTGGGCTTCTAAGATGGTCTGTGACTGGTCAAAGCTGGTAAGGATGGTAGAGTGGGTTGGTGGCCATACTGGTGGACTAGCTGACTACAGTCTGGTCAGCTGGTGAACAGCTGGTCAGCCAGCTAAAACCAGCTAGAATTGTCAACAAACAAAAAAAACCTGTCTTAACCAGCTTGATCAGTTTCAGCCTGTTTAAGATGGAAGTTTCACCAGGGTGGATCTCTGTCTCTCTCCCCCCCCCTCTCTCTGTCCCTCTTAAACACACATTATACACACATTATACATACACACATTAAACACACTATTGCCCACTGATAGACTGGGTCCTATTCTGTTTCCAGCGCGTGGACATTTGTCAGTTTATTAAATTCATTTCAAATGATCTCTAATGATCTTCAGTGTTTTGAATGCGATTAATGTGAAAATGTTCCGTTTTGAACACTGTGTACACACTTTGTATATCACCACGGTAAGAAGATTAGGCACATTCTCTTACAGAGACCCTGTTTGGATGCGGGACACAGGCCACTAAAGCGATGTATGCATTACTCCATTAAGACCACTACACCGATTAATCCATTACTCTGTTAAGGCCATTACACCGATTAATCCATTACTCTGTTAAGGCCATTACACCGATTAATCCATTACTCTGTTAAGACCACTACACCGATTTCATTACTCGTAGGCCACTACACGATTAATCATTCTCTTTAAGGCACACCGATTATCCATTACTCTGTAAAGACCACTACACCGATTAATCCATTCCCTTTAAGACCACTACACCGATTAATCCATTACTCTGTTAAGACCACTACACCGATTAATCCATTACTCTGTTAAGACCACTACACCGATTAATCCATTACTCTGTTAAGACCACTACACCGATTAATCCATTACTCTGTTAAGACCACTACACCGATTAATCCATTACCCTGTTAAGGCCACTACACCGATTAATCCATTACTCCATTAAGACCACTACACCGATTAATCCATTACCCTGTTAAGGCCATTACAGCGATTAATCCATTACTCTGTTAAGGCCATTACAGCGATTAATCCATTACTCCAAACCTCTTTCTTGAGTCACACGAGCATTTATGATGCTTGGAGCCAAAATGCAGTATGATAAAAACGGTGAACGGCCAAACAGCCATTTTTCCTGTACATAAACTGTGTCTGGAAACGACCCTTTTGTTGCACGGTGCTTCCTGTTATCATTGTTACGAATGTAGGGCAGAAATGAGAAGATGGCGGTCGGGTTGGTTGCTCTCCTCGCGGTCCACAGGCTTTGGGCGAGATTATGAAGGCCGTCTTACAGGTTGTTGACTCTGTTGGCTCTGTTGATCTTTATGGTTCAGTAAACTGAGACCCACCCAGTGCTGTTTAAACCCAGCAGAGTCAGAGCACTCCCTATGAGGCCCTCCTTTCCCTCCTCAGAGCCCTGAGGGGGGGGAACTGCTGAGTGTTTCGCCCTGCAGGGTTGATTTTGGGATGGATGGGGAGGGGGGGGGGGTTTGTTTGGGATTCCCCTGCTTCGATGCGATGACTGTTCGCCCGCCTGCGCCACTGCGCTTCGGAGGTGTGTTTTTCCCTCCCGTTGGGGTAGAAACGCGAAACTTCTGTGGAAAAAAACCCGCTCTGCTGCCTAACCCCCCCCCCCCATCCCACGGCCTGCAGCATTTACCTTCAGCAAACCCACCCACCCACCCACCCGGCTAAAACCACCTGCCGCTTTGGGGAGAACCACAATCGGGTTCCTGTATATGGCGCGTATGGCGCATCAGGGGGGTTTGGGACTGAGTCCTTTAAAGGTTTCGTGGCGTTGAAAGTTTTAATGGTGTTATAATAGTTGTAATAACGATATTAACGATAATAATGCCGTACCGTAGGAGCGAACAGGCGGCCATTTTGTACCAGAACATCCAGCTGACGGAGCCCCGCATCCTGCCGCAGTACGAGCGCGTGATCACCAACTTCATCCGGGAGGTCCAGATACAGAGCACCGAGATGGAGAGCCTGGCGCTCGCTGTGAAGAGGTACACACACGCTCACGCACACACACACACACACACACACACACACACACACACGTCACCCACGCCACCACCACACACACACACACACATCACACACACACACACACACACACACACACACACACACCCACTCACCACACACACACACACACACACAACACACTCACGACACACACACACACACACGCACACACACACGCTCACGCACACACACACACACGCTCACCGCTCACACACACACGCTCACGCGCTCACACACACACACACACACACACACACACACACACAGCTCACGACACACACGTCACGCACACACACACGCTCACGCACACACACTCACACACAGCATAAACACATAAAACACACACAAATCACAGACACACATATACACACACACACACACACACATTATTCATACGCTGCACACACACACACACACACACTCACACACACACACACACACACACACACGCTCACGCACACACACATTATACACACACACACATTATACAGACACACGCACATATTACACGCACACAGATACATACACACACACACATTATACACACACACATTATACAGACACACGCACACACACACGCATACACAGACATACAAACACACACAAATACACAGACGCACACATATATACACACACACACACACACACATTATTCACTCACGCGTGCACACACACACACACACAAACAAACAAACAAACAAGCGCACATATATACACATATACGCACACACTGGAGGGCTGGTGGACTAGGGTGTGCTGTATTGAGTATAGGTGTGCTCTATTCAGTAAATGTGTGTTGTGTTGAGTACATGTAATTTGTGTTGAGCAGGGATGTGTTGTGTTGAGTAAGGGTGTCCTGTGCTGAGTAAAGCTGAGTTGCAATGAGTAAAGGTATGTTGTGTTGACTAAAGGTGTGCTGTGTTCAGTAAAGATGTGTTGTGCTCAGGGATGGTGTTTTTGTTGAGTGAAGGCATGCTGTGTTGAGTAAAGATGTCTTGTGTTGAGTTAAGGTATGTTGGGTTAAGTAAAAGTGTTTGTGTTGAGTGAGGGTATGCTGTGTTCAGTAATGTTGTGCTGTGTTGAGTAAATGTGTTGTGTTGAGTAAAGGTATGCTGTGTTCAAAGAAGTGTTTTGTGTTCAGCAATGGTGTGCTGTGCTCAGTAAATGAGTTTTTGTTGAGTGAAGGCATGCTGTGTTCAGTAAAAGTATGCTGTGTTCAGTAAAGGTGTGCTGTGTTCAGTAAAGTGAGTTTGCTGTGTTAGTAAGGTGCTTTCAGTAAAGTGCTGTGTTCAGTAAAGATGCACTGTGTTCAGTAAAGGTGTGCTGTGTTGGGTTTCTCTCTGCAGATCTCAGGATAAGGCTGCCATCCAGCTCAGTGAGATGGAGGAGGAGATGGATCAGCGAATCAGAGCAGCTGAGGGTCTCACAAAGCAAGAGGTACCTTGGCTGTACAGCAAACTGTCTTTACCTATACCTTTATTCTGTTTATAACACACACCATCTCTCCCTATATATATAGTGTGCAACACACACCATCTCTCCCTATACATATAGCGTACAACACACACCATCTCTGCTTATGCATAGAATCTGTTTATCTAAGATTGATCAGGTCTAGGTCAGTGATTGATCAGTACTAGTTCAGTGATTGATCAGTGATTGGTGTGTGCTGGTTCAGTGATTGATGAGTGCTGGTTCAGAGCCAGTTCAGTGATTGATCGGTGTCAGAGATGTTCAGTAGGTCAGAGCTGGTCTCTGCTCTGGGGAACTGGGCCGGTTATGTAAGTGTGCAGTGACTCGGCCTTGCTCGGAATGATGGCTGTTTACTTTGGAGCCGTGGTGTTTGCTCTGTCCACGAGAACAACCACACCTGCAAGCACCTGAATGCCTACACACACACAAACCCACACACACGCTCTCTCTCTCTCTCTTTCTCTCTCACACACGCACACACACACACACACACACATACACACACACAAACCCACACACACACTCTCTCTCTCTCTTTCTCTCTCACGCACACACACAAACACACACACACACACTCTCTCTCTCTCTCTTTCTCTCTCACACACGCACACACACATACACACACATACACACTACACTACACTACCATTACAGACCAACAAATGACACCAGTGTTACACACGTTGCACCAGCATTACACACATTAAACCAGCCCTATCAGCCCAGCCCAGAGGTTAGCTACGGCTCTGCCTTTAGCAAAGATACCATGGCAACACAGAACGGGGAGCGCAGGCACATATGCACACTGCTGGGGGGTATTGAGCCCAAATATCATATGTTCTCACGTCCAAAACACAGCACCCCCCTCAAGGTAGGGTGACTTCCTGTTTTACAGGAAGGGAAGAGGGCGGAGATGCAGATGGTGCTCTGTGAGCTGAAGAGGCAGTACGAGTCCGAGGTCTGTGAGCTTCAGCTGAAGATTCAGAAGATGCAGATGGTAAATAATGACAATAATAATAATAATAATAATAATAATAATAATAATAATAATGATGATGATAGCAGATCATGCAGACTGAAACTCCATTTCCTCACAGATTGAAGATCAGTACAAGAATATCAACCTGAAAGAAGAGGTGGCTGCACTCAAAAGAAAAATCAGTGAATTGTCTGTGGTGAGTGTTTCTCTTATTAGTCCTGTCTTGCAGAACCACACGTCCCTCGCACAGAATCTAGTCCACATCTCTATGATCTCTTTCTGCCCCTTTGAATGGCAGAATTTGTTGTGCCTTTCAGTGGTCAAACACCACTTGAAGTCCTGCCCCCCACCAAAAAAAAAAAAAACAAGTCACCACCGCGTAATGATTATAGGATGGTTAAAGGTTATTTAGCTACCAAGTAATTGTTGTTTCTGTAGCCAGCAAGGAGAACTAGCTAAAAGGAATTAAATTGACTGACAGTACTAAAAATAGGTAGAATTCCTGCATGTTGACTGTCGTTGTTGTTTTCTAAAATTAATTTATATTTGCCAGCTAACAATACATGCTTGTTAAACGTGAAGATGGATGATGTCAGCTAGCGATGTGTGGCTATTGCATTCTCCTTACTGATAACCACTATGTCAAATTCAGTTTTAATTGTGCAATTAGATGGTGGAACAAGATGGGAAAAGGGTATTAGCACGTTATTAGGTTTTAATAGTTATCTGGCTAGGCTGCCTAACAAGCAATAGCTCAAAAGCAGATATATCTACATAATGAGTATGCTGTTGCTCACATAAACAATATATCCATGTTAATAGTGTTAAAGACAGGGCTAATTGGAAGTGTGTGTGTGTGTGTGTGTGTGTGTGTGTATTTGTGTGTCTCAGGAGAATCAGAGGCTAAAGAAGGACCTGCTGGAGTCCCACACGAATATGGCCTTCCTTCCTAAGAGTGATACATGGTCATCCTCTGAAGAGTAACACACACCTGTCATGCCATCAACGTGAGAACACACACACACCACATTGCAGGCACGCCACCAGCACACACACTGGCACACACACATGCACACACTTGTGCACACACACACACACACACACGCACACACACATACTCACACACACACTTGCGCACACACTTGCGCACACACACACACACACACACACGCACGGAGGGTTTTCTCATATGTGATAAGGAACATGTGTTGTGTGGGTTGGCCAGCGTCAGTGTGTAAACATATTCCCTCGGGGTGTCCTGTGACAGTCACTGGAGGCAGTGTCGCTGATCAGGAGACCATGTGATGTCTGCCTGCCTTCGCCATGGTGGTAACAGGATATCCTGGAGTGACCTAGCACTCCCAGAGATTCTCACGCGAAGCGCCTTTCAGTTCCGCGTTACCTGGCAACGATGCACAGGGGGAATAAACCTGCCCCTTTCCCGAGCGTGTGTGTATGTGAAAGTGTGTGTGTGTGTGTCCTTTGAGTTTGTGCATGTACTATGAGTGTGTGTGTATGTGAAAGTGTGTGTGTGTGTGTATGTGTGTCCTTTGAGTTTGTGTGTGTGCTCTGAGTGTGTGTAAGATGGTGTGTATGCAAGTGTGTGTTTGTGAAAGTGTGTGCGTGTGTGTGTGTGGGTCAGAGAAATAATTTTGAATTTTTTTTCACCTCAGAGAAGAGGCGTTGAGAGGATACATAGATGAACGGGACAGTTTGGAGCGACAGATAGAGATCCTGCAGTAAGTACACACACACACACACACTTTCACAAACACACACACACACACACGCACAGTCTCATCCTCATCTGTGTCGTGCTGGTTTGACTGCTCTGTCCTTTTGGCTCCGCCCTGCAGGTCAGCCAATAGGAAGCTCCATGACAGTAATGACGGCCTGAGGTCGGCCCTGGAGAACAGCGTGAGCAAATATAACCAATGCCTGGTGAGAACAGCGGCAAAGAACCAATCAGCAGCTCTGTGCAGTGTCATCCTAGTGCATTGTGTGACCTGTAGTCTGCTCTCTGATGTAACTGAACTTATGTAACTGACCTGAACTGAACAATTAATATGGACATGTAATGTATTAGAAATAGTTTACATGTGAAGTGTTCATAATTCAATATTGTTGCCATATTAAATCATTTCAGTTTTAAAATGTTTTTATTGTGAATCAAGATTGATGATTTAATTCAAGTGTGAGCTATGTGATTCCAATATGAGTCTGAAACTGTTTTCAAAGTATCCTTAAAGATTTATTCTTATGGTGCAATGGCTGCTTTTAAGTTTATTTTAAATAGATTTTTTAATTAACACTTAATCAGATAAAAAACAGAATTTTCAGTTTTTATATTACTGTATATAGGTCTCTCACATCTTATAAAAGGTAGCTGGTGTGAAGTTGCTAGTTTGAGGATGTGGCCCTCAGATGTGGCCCTCGGTGGTCACTGAGTGGCGTGTGAAACTGCACAAAACCAAATCCATTGTTTTGATTGGAGTTATGTCTGTTTCTCCTTCCTGACCAGCTTCTTTTATGTTTCCAAAGAGCTGACCTTTCACTTTGCCATTCCCAAGCTGGTGGCCAAAAGCTTAATGATGTAATGCCTTGTTGTGATGATGTCACTGTTGTGCCTGTGATGTAACTCCTGTCTGTGGTTTATGTAATTCCAGTGTTATAATTTGCAGCGCCTTCAAACGTCGACGGGCGACACCCTCTCCATGGCCAGCCCCAGACTGAGCGAACTGCACTCTTCCTGTGGCCGGTATGACATCAGCTCTGTGCCCGTAGCCGATTGGTCCGTTAATTAAATGAACGTGGCTTCTGTGGAGTCCGAAAACGTTATCTGATTCTCTAACGTGACACTTCCTGCCCCGTTCTGCTTTGGCCCGCCCCCACCCCCAGGACGTCCGGGTCTTCGTTCCAGGACGAGGACTGTGATTCGCTGGCGCTGTGTGACCCCATGCGGAGGCGGAGCTGTGAGGTGGACAGCCTACCGGAGAGCTGGTTCGACAGCGGAATGTCCACCATGCGCGGCTCCACCGGATACGACTCCGAGGCCGACGCCCGGCAACACAAGCCACGGCGACCGGACAGCCTGGCAGAGTACGCCTACGAAAGCGATGTAAGAACACGGCACACACACACACACACACACACACACACGCACACACACACACACACATACACACACACACACACACACACACACACACACGCACACACACGCACACACATACGAGCACACACACACACACACGCACACACACGCACACACATACGCGCACACACACACACACACGCACACACACACACACACAAACACACACACACATACATACATGCGCTCACACACACACACACACGCACACACATACGCGCACACACACACTCACACTCATGCGCTCACACACACACACGCACGCACATTCACACGTGCTCACACACACATTCACGCACATTCACACACACGCTCTCTCTCACACACACACACACACACACACACACACACACATACATGCGCTCACACACACACACACGCACACACACGCACACACATACGCGCACACACACACTCACACTCATGCGCTCACACACACACACACACACACTCACACTCATGCGCTCACACACACACACGCACGCACATTCACACACACGCTCTCTCACACACACACACACACACACACGCACACGCACACGCAGTATTTATGTGTATGTATGTGTTCCTGTGATCCCAGGCTCTGGATCTGCCGGACGGGTCGGACAGCAGCTCGGTTCTGGACTGGAAGCCTTCAGAGCCGATCAGCAGGAGCAGCCCGGCAACCTTGACCCGGAAGTGTCTGTCTCCCATATCTGCTCAGGTACCTGTGTGAGCTGGTGTGGTGAGAATGCGCGCATGTGTGAGCAGGTGCAGTGTAAGCAGGTGCTGTGTGAATATGAAGGTATCTAATGGGGACATGGGTATGTGTTGTTGAGCCGCACCTGTTCCTGTTCCCTGCAGGTGGACTCTGAGGACCCAGGCGTGAAGCTGACGGGTTCTGAGCGCGTGCACAAGATCGTTCTGGCCGGCGATGCTGCCGTCGGGAAGTCCAGCTTGCTGATGCGACTCTGCAAGAACGAGTTCCGAGAGAATGGCAGCACCACGCTGGGTATGCACGCGCATGCACAGGCATGCGCATGTACATGCATGCACACACAAATGTGTGCACGAAAAGCATGCATCAACAAAGAGACACATGGACATGCATGTGTGCGCATGCATGCTCACGCATACCATCACAAGCTGAGTATGCGTGTACAAAACACATGACGTCATGCACAGGGTATGGAAAGGGATAGCTGCAGTAATGATGTAATAATGATGTCATCCACAGGGGTGGACTTCCAGATGAAGACTCTGGTGGTGGACGGAGAGCCAACAGTTCTGCAGCTCTGGGACACCGCAGGGCAGGAGAGGTGTGTGTGTTTGCAAGAGCGTGTGTGTGTGTCTGTCTGTGTGTGCGTGTGTGTGTGTATGTGTGAGTGAGTGTGAGCGCATGAGTGTGAGTGTGTGTGTGTGTGTGCGTGTGTGTGTGTGTGTGTGAGTGAGTGTGAGCGTGTGAGTGTGTGTGTGTGTGTGTGTGTGTGTGTGAGTGTGTTTGCGTGTGTGTGTACGCATGCATGCTAATGCGTAGTGTGTGTGTGAGCGCATGTGTGTGTGTTTAATTCATTGTGTTGTGTGTGTGTGATTGACAGGTTCAGGAGTATTGCCAAGTCATACTTCAGACGAGCTGATGGGGTCCTTCTGCTGTATGACATCACGTGTGAGAGAAGCTTCCTCAATGTCCGAGAGTGGATAGACATGATTGAGGTACATCTTTAACCCTAAACCCTACACCCTAAACCCTAAGCCCTAAGCCCTAAACCCTAAACCCTAAACTATAAACCCTTTAACTCTGAACGCTCAACCCTAAACTATAACACTAAACTCTTAACCCCGACCCTGAACTCTAAACTGTAAACTCTTTAGTTCTGACTCCTAAACCCTAAACTATAAGCTCTTTAACTGTGAACCCTAAACACTAAAAGTATGTGTATGTGCGTGTGTGTGTGTGTGTGCGTGCGGATGTGTATGCAGGACATATCCCAGGACAACATTCCCATCATGCTCGTGGGGAATAAGGCTGATCTCCGGCAGCAGGCCCTACAGGAAGGAATCGCATGCATTCCCACCAGCCTCGGGGAGAAGCTCGCCATGGTGAGTCCTGCCCCATGCTGCACGCTACATCCATGCTATATACTACGTACCGTACACTACATCCAGCATGCTACTGTACACAGTGCATACTACATACTACATACTACATACAATACACTACATCCAGCATGCTACACTGTGCATGCTACACAGTGTATACTACATACTACATAAAATACACTACATCCAGCATGCTACACAGTGCATGCTATATACTACATCCAGCATTCTACACTGCATGCTACATACTAAATCCAGCGTGCTACACAGTGCATGATACATACTCTGTAGTGCAGGTGTTGTAATGACTCTGTTTGCCCTCTCTAGAACTATAACTCACTGTTCTGTGAGACCAGTGCCAAAGAAGGCTCCAACGTGATCGAGGCTGTGCTGCACCTGGCAAGGTAAGAATCACACCTGAACGCACCTGTCTCTATGATCCACCGGCCTGATCACACCTGAACACACCTGTCTCTATGTTCCGTCAGCTTGATCACACCTGAGCACGTTTTTGTGACTCTATGGTCAGTAGGCCGGAACACACCTGAGCACACCTGTAAGCTCTCTTCTTCACACAGGCAGGTGACTAAGCGGATTCGTGAAGATGAGGATAAGGACTCTGTCACCAACCTGTCACGCGTGCACAACCGAAAAATCTCCAACGTCACCTGTTGCACCGGATAAACCATGCACGCACTCCACGTGTCTGCCTGCCCCTCAGAACTACGTGTGTGTGTGGTGTGTGTGTGTGTGTGCATGTGTGCGTGTGCGTGTGTGTGTTTGTGGGTGCGTGTGTGCGTGTGTGCGTGTGTGCGTGTGTGTGTGTGTGTGCGTGTGTGTGTGTGTTTGTGGGTGAGACCGCTCCTCACAGAACTGTATATATGTGTGTGTGCGTGCACATTTTTACCTGAGCGTACCTGCGACAGTGTGTTTACAGCCTCTCTGGGGGGAGACACATGATCATCACCTGACCTACTGAGTCCTTTTACACTGGAGGGTTTTTTTTCTTGTGCTCATACTTCACAGCTTCTTTGGCTCCCTCTGGTGGTCGGTGAAATAAATGTAACAGATGATCAAAGGCCCTATACCTGCCTGTTTACATGTCCACGATTATATATATAATATAAACCCTCATTTTGTATTTTATTTTAGTTTTATTGTTCTGTTTTTTTCCATTTGTATTTCACACAGGCTGATTGCAGTAAAACCAAACCAAATGCCATTGAACAAGATGTGCACACGTGTGTGTGTGTGAGAGAGAGAGAGAACTGTGCAGCTTGTTTAATTATTACAGTAAATTTCACTTAAGGCATCTGGGACTTCATTTTCCTTATTTCTGATAATATTTTTATATTGTACATTTTCAGTTGTTTACCTTATAAGCTCTGGATTATTGTATCTATGGAAATCTTTGGAAGGGTATGGGAATCCTTGGTGAATGTGGGTTTAGTGGTCCTCCTGTAGGGGGCGCTAGTCTGCATAGCAGAGGAGGCTGGTGGTCAGGTGGAATTTGTCCTGTAAGTGGCCTTAATGTGACTTCTAACAAGTGGCAGAATGACACGGGTGTAAATTAAGCTTTATAGCCCCTATGCATGTCCCCTGTAAATCTCCTACATTTTCCCCCTGTAAGATGCCCTGTATACGCTCCCTGTAGAGCTCTTAATCATATCCCCTATAGTTCTCTTGTATATTACCTTATAGATATCTTACACATGTATCCTGTAGATCTCTCATACTTGTTCCCTATCGATCTCTTACGTTTGTCCCCTTTAGATCTCTTGCAAATGTACCCTATAGATCTCATATATGGTCCCTGTTGGTCCCCTATAGTCGTTCTCTACATTCCCCTTGTAGGTCCCCTACAGGTCCCATTTGAGTCCCTGTTACCGAGTTACTCGTCCCTGGACTGTGGTATTCAGATAAGGCCCCTATGGCTTATCCGAAAATAAGTATTATGTTTAGAATTTACCTTTTAAACACGTTTAGACAGATTTTCTTTTCTGATCGATAGACTAATGGCAGTATATTTCTTTTATATTTTCAGTCATGTGTCTATGGTGTTTTGAAAAGGAAACTGGCTTTTTGTGTAACTGCATTGTCTCAATCATTTTCTGTTTCGTTTTTTGTTTTTGTACAACTACTGTTCCGCATCTGGTGAAATTTTACTGTTATTATTATTATTACAATTTTGTTTCCGTTTTTATGTTTTTAATCTGACGGTTTTTTTACCTGAACATATGTTCTGTGCCAGATCAACAGGTTGTATTAAGACAGGAATGTTTTAATCCCCAAAAAATGAGCTGCCATATCTGCAGTTCTTCCATCTTTTTAAAACCTATTTAGTTTCCACTTTATTGAAGATGTCACGAGTGTTACTGTAACCAAGGGCTTTTGAAATAAACCGCCAAAGAAATTCGTTCTTTTTATTGGTTAATATGTTTAAGATCTGTGTATATATACAAACCATATATAGTACATGCTCGTTTGACTTGCTCGCCTTATATATACCCGTGCTACCATAGGCTAGTTATTTCCGTGCATTTTTAACGCTAATTTTTTCACGTTTGTGTACAAATGACACTGGATTATTTATTTGTACCGAACAGCACGTTGCGGTGCTGGCGATAGACCGCGATGCGTTTGAAGGGAAAGCGGGAAATGGATATTTAATCTCCGAAGAATACGTCCCCGGGGTTCCAGTGGTGTGAGTCCCGGTTTGCGAGACCATCTGTTTACGCCGCCACCGGTCTAATGAGCCGCGCGCAGTCATTTGTCTCAACAAGCGCGAGGGGGGAGTCGGATATTTTAATTAAACAAGGAAAATGCGTGTCAGGCAAGGTTAATGTAGGTAATAAATTCAGCAACGCGCGGGGACAAATTAAACAATCACTTTAAATTCTGCAGCCCCTCTCCTTCAAACTAAAGTACAGCCTCCGTGTTATTAACCCTTTCACCTCTACCCGCAGGTAATTGTTATTAACCCCTTTGCCTGTACCCACAGGTAATTTGAGACTTCACTTCTCCACATTTTTCCGTAATTCTCCAGAGGATTACACTGTGTTACAGTGAGGACAGCTCAATGCGAATATTCACAGATTGACAACTCCGCTGCAATCTACCTTGTTTTTATTGTATCATGGGAACATGTACATGCGTACAGCGTACATACACACACACACACACACACACACACCATGCTGTAGGACATGTTGGGCTTTTGTTTTAACTGCCAGTTGTGTTGTAAACATTTTGTGACTGGTTTAGGGTTATGTCTCACAGCACAGCCTAGCACAGGTAAGCACAGTGCAGTGCAGACTCACTCACATGCACATCCTTATACACATATGCGCACATGCATACATGGGGGGCGACATAGCTCAGGAGGTAAGAGCGGTTGTCTGGCAGTTGGAGGGTTGCTGGTTCAAACCGTGTCAAAGTGTCCTTGAGCAAGACACCTAACCCCTAACTGCTCTTGCGAATGAGAGGCATCAATTGTAAAGCGCTTTGGATAAAAGCTCTATATAAATGCAGTCCATTTACCATTTACCATGCACACTCATTCACACACATACATGTTTACACACACATACGTACACATTTACACACTAACACATTTACATGCACACATATGGACACTCATCCACACACATTTACTGGCGAACTCACACATTTACACACGCATACACTCACACACTCGACATGCACACTGATGCATGCACATACACACACTACTCATGAATTGTGTGTCTCATGCTCTCTCTCACTCGTCATGAAACTGGAGGGATTTTGCAGTCTAGTATTCATCATTTGTAAAGTGATTTGGGAAGACTTGTTAAGGATGCTAAGGACAGAATGACGGCTTTATGCAGCTTTAGTGTAATAACTCGTAATCCCACCAGAGGGCAGTATTGTCATACTGTCCACAGTTTATTTTTCCTCTCTAAGCTTTTATTATTTTTCTACGTCTACAGTTTTTTTGTGTCCGAGTTTAACCTAATGTTTCTTTTGAATTTCCAGTGCGTCTCAATTTCTCATGAATTTGAGTGAAAGAAGAGAGAGGTGTGATTACATTAGCAGGAAGGGTTTAGCGCGGCGTAGCATAGCAACGCAGACGCGGGGAGATTCTCTCCCTCCGGGCCTCTTTGTCGCTTATGATCCGCCGCTCGCTGCTCCTCCTGAGACCTGGCCTCAGTCGCCCCCCCTCCCCCGGAACCCAGGTGAGCACCTGTGGAACGTTCTGGAAGGATGCTTCCCGTTTCCGTCTGAAACTGTGTTGACTGGCCGCGCACGGTGGGGCCCAACACCGCCAGGTGACCTTACTCTGGAGTTCAGTGTTTTCTGTTCTCTCCGTGCTCCCCTGAGCTGATATCAATGTGTCAGAGGGTGTAGTGATCAGTTGGTGGGATGTCGCGGGTTGATGATGTCAGAGCTTGGTGGGATGTAGCAGGTTGATGATGTCAGAGCTTCCCCGGGAGTTCTGTTCTCAGGTTGTAATTGAAGTCTGTCATGCAGAAAAATCCTTTGATTGAGTGTAGCTTTGCTCTGCTGCACTGCAGAGTATGTGTGTGTCTGTGTGTGTGTGTGTATTTGTCTTCACTCACACACACACACACACACACACACTAACAGCAGTGGCAGGCAGGTATTGATTTGTGATCTGGGGGTTTTATTAAAGAGTCTGATGACTGAAATCTCTAACACGCTTATATTCTCCAAGCCCTGCTTCTCAGCTCTCTCTCTTTCTTCCCCTCTTTCGTTTTCTCTCCATCTCTCTCATATTGATGTACATAAACACTATGGCTGGAAAGTAGAATCCCTTATAGAAAGCGAGTTACATTTTTTTTTTTAAAGTGCAAATGGATGTAGAATTTGGAGATTTGGGGCCCCTGGTGGTCTAGAGTATGGGAGAAGTCATAAAAGATCTAGGAATATTACATTACCCAAAATAATCTCTTCTGTTGTTTATACAAGTTATACACATTTTTTATATGAATGGGAAATATCTATGAATATCTATGAATATTTAATATATCAGACTCTGTCTTGGCGGTGTATGCTAAAGTGGCCATATCAAGGAAGTGTTTTAAGGGTGGGTGCATATGATTCGTTTCGTCCTTTCAGACGTCAGTAACCTGACCTAATATTGGCTGATGTGAGCTGGGGACACACCAAAGAGAGTGTGCCACTCCTGGTGGAGATGGATAATATTTTTATTTGATGAGCGAGTTCTGACGGTTAATATTTGATGCTTTCAAATTAGCACTCCGCAGTTCCCCTGGCATTAATGCTGGGAATGTCAGCCAGTTCATCTGTAATGTGCGTTAGATATGATTTAGTGGCAGAGGCAATATTCAAGAGAGGAGGAGGAGGAGGAGGAGGAGGAAGAGTCTTGCTGGAGAGGAGGCCGCACAGTCAGACTCTCTGCACAGTCATACTCTCTTAATTATAATCTCGGTGCAGTATAGGTATGGGGCATGCCGCCCTGCCAAGGCGTAACTTGGCTGGATGGCATACCTGCCATCTCAATAATGATTAGTCTTCCTTTTTCTTCTTCGGCGTCTGTATCTTCTTACTCTTCCTCTTCCTCTTCATCTGCGCCCATAGGGTGTTGCATCAGATCTTCAGGAGGAGAGGCTGGGACTGTGGGAGTTCTCCTGACTGCTCAGGAGGAGAATTTGGGACTGTGGGGGTAGATTCTGTCCTGACTGCTCAGGAGGAGAATTTGGGACTGTGGGGGTAGATTCTGTCCTGACTGTGCAGGGGGAGAATTTGGGACTGTGGGGGTAGATTCTGTCCTGACTGTGCAGGAAGAGAATTTGGGTCTGTGGGGGTAGATTCTGTCCTGACTGTGCAGGAGGAGAATTTGGGACTGTGGGGTAGATTCTGTCCTGACTGTGCAGGAGGAGAATTTGGGACTGTGGGGGTAGATTCTGTCCTGACTGTGCAGGGGGAGAATTTGGGACTGTGGGGGTAGATTCTGTCCTGACTGTACAGGAGGAGAATTAATTTGAGACTGTGGGGGTAGATTCTGTCCTGACTGTACAGGAAGAGAATTTTAGACTGTGGGGGTAGATTCTGTCCTGACTGTGCAGGAGGAGAATTAATTTGAGACTGTGGGGGTAGATTCTGTCCTGACTGTACAGGAAGAGAATTTTAGACTGTGGGGGTAGATTCTGTCCTGACTGTACAGGAAGAGAATTTTAGACTGTGGGGGTAGATTCTGTCCTGACTGTGCAGGGGGAGAATTTGGGACTGTGGGGGTAGATTCTGTCCTGGCTGTGCAGGGGGAGAATTTGGGACTGTGGGGGTAGATTCTGTCCTGACTGTGCAGGGGGAGAATTTGGGACTGTGGGGGTAGATTCTGTCCTGACTGTGCAGGGGGAGAATTTGGGACTGTGGGGTAGATTCTGTCCTGACTGTGCAGGAGGAGAATTTGGGACTGTGGGGGTAGATTCTGTCCTGACTGTGCAGGAGGAGAATTTGGGACTGTGGGGGTAGATTCTGTCCTGACTGTGCAGGGGGAGAATTTGGGACTGTGGGGGTAGATTCTGTCCTGACTGTGCAGGAGGAGAATTTGGGACTGTGGGGGTAGATTCTGTCCTGACTGTGCAGGGGAGAATTTGGGACTGTGGGGTAGATTCTGTCCTGACTGTGCAGGGGGAGAATTTGGGACTGTGGGGGTAGATTCTGTCCTGACTGATGCTAAAGCGCTAAGTCACCCAGGCAGATAGGCAGTGAGTATGGACTGGAGGTGTTGCCATGGTGAACGCCGAGAGCCTGTATCTTACCCTGCCCTCGTTCACCTCCCTGCCCCCTCGCCCCTCTCTCTCTCACACTCTCTCTCTCTCTCTCTGACTCGCTCACACCCCTGCCACTCTCTCTCCCCACTCCCACCCTCCTTCCATCCCTCCCTCCCTCTCTCCCATTCCCTCTCTCAGCAGGTAGGTGCGAGCGTGGATCCGACGGCAGACCCTCCTGCTCTCGCTAGATTGCGGTAATCACAGGTAATTAGACAGCGGGTGAATGATGGGGGGGGAAAAAAAATTTGGCGGATTGTTCCGGAGAGATGATGATGATGCCGTTTGTTCCGGCAGTCCCTAAATCAGAGGGAGACGGGCACGGCAAACGAGCGTCTGAAGTAATGAGAGCTAATTAAGAGGCGCCGCGGCGGAGGACGGTGTCAGCTCGTTAAGTATGCAGCCTTTTAAAGCGGGATCAAAGCTCGCTAGATTGACCCGCAAACTAATTAAGCTCCAAGATGTGAGGCGGTTGTTTCATTTTAAACTGTTATTGTACTCCAAAAGACAGGAGCGTAAGTCATTAAAAAGGGATAATTACACAGGAGCTCTGAAGGGGAGCCGCGTGCGGAACAGCGGGAGTGTACTCTAGCTGCGATTCGCAAGTCTGTACTGATAGAGCACAGACCCAAACAGCACTGACACAGCACAGACACAAACAGTACTGACACAGCACAGACACAAGCAGTACTGACACAGCACAGACACAAACAGTACTGACACAGCACAGACGCTAACAGTACTGACAGAGCACAGACCCAAACAGCACTGACACAGCACAGACACAAACAGCACTGACACAGCACAGACACAAGCAGTACTGACACAGCACAGACACAAACAGTACTGACACAGCACAGACACAAACAGTACTGACAGAGCACAGATGCAAACAGTACTGACACTGCACAGACACAAACAGTACTGACACAGCACAGACGCAAACAGTACTGACAGAGCACAGACACAAAAAGTACTGACATAGCACAGACACAGACAGTACTGACAGAGCACAGATACTGGTGTCTGTGAGACAATGTTCTAAAATTAGAGCTCATGGTTCCACACCCCTGGGGTGGGGGGGTGGGGGGGTGGGGGGAAGGGGGGTCCCTTCCTGCACCCCTGAATATGCAGGTTTAAAGGATGGCAGACAAACACCATTTTGCGGTGAAACTGGGATCTCTGCAGTAAGAACGGCTCATTTGTTTTATCTGATGGTGTGTTAAACATCCTGCGGATCGTTTTTGGCACCCCTGCAGTACTGCTTCACCGCGGCGCTTGGCTTCGGTGCTCCGCGTAGCAACGCTGACGTCGACCCGCTGTCGAAGTGGCACGTTTCAACGGCCCCTTCTCCCCCCGTGAACAAATTCCAGTGGAAATTCAACCTGCCGGGGGGGAGAAGTGGCAGGAGTTCAGTGACGAGCGGAAATCGAGGGGAATTACGAGATATTGATCCTGTGGCTTAATTAAAGGCAGAGATTTTATGGTAAAATGCAGAGAGCTGTGAATTTCGCTATTGGGCGATATTGGCTTAACGATGGACGTCCCACCATGCTTCAGTGGGTGTGCGGCTAAATTGTCGAAGAGCATCTGCATTAATACGTCACTCATTTCCTCGGTAGGAAATCGCAAGGTTCGCTCGTTTGCAGATAAACCCGTGCTCTTTGTGAAACCTGTGAAGTTTTTAAAAAAAACGTAATAAAAAATTCTGGCCAATATTTCTTAGTTTTCCTCAAGTTAAAAAAAAGCCTTAAGTTTTTCTCTACAGCATAAGAAATCAATTGGATTCAGCTCGGATAAATGACTTGTCCAGTATTTGGCTTTGAAAAACCAGTTTGTTGCTTTAGCAATATGGTTGGGATCATTGTCTTGTTGTAGGATGAAGCGCCATCCAATGAGGCATTTATTTAAAATTGAGCAGATAAGATGCTTCTGTACATTTCTGAATTCGTTCTGCTGCTGCCATCAGTAGTTACATCATCAGTGAAGACAAGTGAGACACTACCTGTGGCAGCCATACAAGCACAAACCATAACACCCCCACCACTATGTTTCACAGATAAGGGGGGGGGGGGGTGTTTTGGATCTTGTGCAGTTCCTTTTGGCCTCCACACAAGTGAATCTTTTGGTCTCGTTCCCATCTGTCCACAAAACCTTTATCCAGAACTCTGCAGGCTCTTTTAGGTACTTCTTAGCAAACTGTAAGGCAAATTGGTTGTTTTTTTCCCCCCTCAGTACTTGTCATATTTGTATTTCAAATCAAACACTGTGTATGTATGCCAACTGTTTAGATCAAAACCGGTATCATACAGCAAGAATGCTAATGGGGGTTGTGGTGGGGGGTGATGATTCAGACGAGCCGAGCTCCAGCTGCGGATGCTGACGTCTCATTGGCTGATTCACGGCAAAGGTGCGATTGGTGCACTTATCTCCGCGGCCCAGCGCTGGTGAGAGACAGGCCGCCTCCCCCACACGGCGCCACGGCAACGCGGCTCATGCAAACGAGAGGAGATAAATAGGTCGTTATATCGTAATTACGGAAGTACACGAAGGTGCTTCCCGGGCCAGATCAGCGCCATCTTCAATTACCGCCCTGTAAAACTGGGCCGTTTCTAAAAAAGAAAAAAACTCCCGGGCGCAGTTTTAGCCGGCAGACGGCCCCCAGGGGAGGCGGAGAGAGAAACGAGTTTCGATTCCGTTTTTCGAAAGAGTCGCCTGGTGGCACGCCGAGCGTAGCTGGCAGTGAAGGTGTGAGGAAGAGGAGGAGGAGGAGGAGGAGGAGGAGGGGGGAGGAAGAGAGGGTGTCCAGAGCGCCGCCGTGTGTAAATTCGCTCCTCCGGGAACGCTGTGTATGTGTGAAACGAGGCGCTGCCATCGACAGCCCCACACAGTTAGCGCCCGCGCTCCCAGCAGCACGCTGAAAATAACAACACTCTCAACACCCCCAAAAACCTCTCAGATTGGCTGTGTTCCGGTAGTCTGTCTTTCTCTTTCTCTCCTCCTCCCCCCGCCTTCAATTCGATTCAGTTCAAGAATGCTTTATTGGCTTCACCTACTACAATGCCAAAATTAATGCTTTGTTATTGAAGTAATTATTAATTAAATTACCAAAGCTTTATATAAACAATAAACTACAAAAAAGTACTCCTCTCTCTCCTTACCCTGCCCCCTCCTTCCTCTCCTCCCCCCCTCCTCCCTCCCCTCTCCTCTCCTCTCCCCTCCTTTCCTCTCTCTCTTTTCCTCTCTCAAGTGTGGCTCACTTGTTAATAGCTGTGAGTGGAGGAATCTTTCTGAGCTTTTAACACCACTGTGAATCGAATGCCCAGCTGGAGATTCTTTGAGACACCATCCTGTCTGTCACCGGGCTTTTTGTTGTGATGTCATCATGTCTGCGACCGACCCATTTATTGTGAGGTCATAATGTGCGTGACTGGGCCTTTTGTTGTGATGCCATCTCGTCTATGACTGGGCCTTTTATTGTGATGTCATCTTGTCTGTGCCTGGATGCATCCTTACAATGTCTCTTTTGACGTTGCAGAGCTGAATAGTTTGGATTCCGTGTGCTTAAAATGGGATGTCCTGTCTCTATTATTGCCGATGCTAAGGAGTTCCATTGGCTGCGTTTTTGCGAAAATTCTTTAAGTTCTCGGTCAGAATTTGAGCCCGGTTGTCGACTGCACTTTCCAAATTTTTGTAACTGCTTCTCATCACATTAAGATATTTCTGATAGTTTTATTTTATTCTGGACAGTTTTATTATATTTCTGATAGTTTTATTGTAGTTCTGTTGGTGTTATATTTCTGGTGTTTTGCATGTGCGATGTGTAACAGGATGCGTTATTATAAGGCATAGTCTGGCGTCTCCATGGCGCGGGGCTCTGTAATAAAATGGGAGCTTGCTCCCGGGGGGTCCCGGACTGTAATAAAAGTTCCGGAAACATCTCTCATATCATCCTCTTGTAAAAAAATACCAAGAATGAGCCCGTAGATGAGAGAGGGTATTTGTATGCTCGAGGTTGCCGTGGAGATCTTCCCGTCTTTCCGAGCGAGCCCCAAAAAATAAAATAAAAAAAGCGAAATGAAAATATATTTCCCACTTGGGTCGGGGAGCTGTATGTGTAATGCGGCACGTGAGCAACTTTGTTGGATGTCATATCTACAGGCTGAAATGCGACAGTCGGCAGTTCCGTGTGTAATATACAGAGCTCCCTCCAGGGGGCGGACGCACGGAAAGATCAGGGTTCGGGGCACGAGCTGCTGTTCGAGCTGCAGCGCAGGGGGTTCATTCAGCAGTGATGTCACTGACCAGGCTCCGCCCCTGACCATCTGTGTGTGGTCTTGTGTCACCTTGCCTTTGAAAAATAATATTTAAAAAAACATCGCAGGAAAGCGCTTACAAAATCTGATCTTCCCAGTTCATAAGGGATCATGGAATCAGCTGTTGCTAGGACGCCCCCCCGCCCCCTCCCCCCTGCCCCCTCCCAGCACAGGTAAATCTGCTTCCAGCTGTGCCCAAGCAAATGCCCTGTTCTCTGCAGCACATTGTGCAGGTGACCAAGGCTCATGCTCTGTCTGTGACCCTGTCTTTACTGTCCAATCAGAAGCTTCCTACGAAGGAGACATGCTGTAAAACTCCAACACACATGCACGCACACACTCTTCACAACACACACTTCACAGACACACACATACACGCACACGTGCTCATACATAAACACACACACATGCTCATGCACATACATGCACACACATACATGCACTGCATACACACGTACACACACACATATGCACATACACGCACACCCATGGACATACACACACACATGGTCTTGTACACACACACACACACATGTGTACATGCCAAAACATATCCCATCCGAGTGTACAGAGACCCACATTTTTATTATAAAACAAAACCAACACTGAATACAGAACACAAGACCGAAAAAGACAGAGCGTCCAGACAGAGACCACCTTGGTTGAAAGTAGTTGGGAGTGGTGTGGAGTGGTCGGGAATGGTCGAGGAGTATTCTGAAACTGTCAATCTCTGAAAAATCGAATCCTCTTAATGAGCACTGCAGAACCACTCCAATCAGCTGAAGATAAGAGTGAGTATTGACAACTACAACAGTGCACACTCACACACCAGCACACATACACTAACGTGCACACCCATGAACATACATCCACTCATTCGCACGCACATACACACGCACGCACACACACACACACTCACCCAGAACACTATAACTTAACCAAACCCATTTTTCGGTGTGAACAGTTTTTCAGTGAACCATTAAATGTTCACAAACATTAAATATTGACAAAACTCCCCAGCCCCCTGCCGCAGCCCTGCTGCAGAGCAGAACCCGGCTCAGAAGATCATTAATGAGACATCAAGCACAGAAATTGCCTTTTTGTCAGGCGCACCCGATAATTTCTGTGATATATTGAGGGGAGAATGAGGTCTGAATCCACAGCGACTTCATAAAAATCTCTTTTCAACAATTTAGCACCTAAATGCTGGGCCCGCCTCTGGCTGGCGGAGGAAGAGGTTATTGATCACCTCCTTAGCAGGAAGTGACATTATCAGGACAGGTTGGTAGGTTAGGTGGACTTTTTCTTCTCTGGTATAGTGTGTTTTGTTTGTTATTTTGACCTTGTCAGCTCCTGAATTTTTACGCAGGTGTGATTGCGGTGCAGGTAGGGATGGGACAGACGGCTGTGGAGGTGTTTTTTGGTGTCGAGCCAGTGAAGGGTCACTGGTAGGGATGGGACAGACAGTCTTTAATGGAGGCTTCTGTAAAAAAGAATCTCCTGTTAATATATACGGACACCGCCGCCCTGATTTAATGTGTGTGTGTGTGTGTGTGTGTGTGCACATGTGTTTGTGTGTGTGTGTGTACATATGTTTGTGTGTTTGTGTGTGTGTGTGTGTACATGTGTTTGTGTGTGTGTGTGTGTGTGTACAGATCTATAGAGGGCAGCAGATAATCTGATACCAGGGGAGGGTGGAGAGATTGATAGAGAGAGAGAGAGAGAGAGAGAGAGAGGGCCCAGGGTTGTACAGCCTGTTTGTATCTTTGGGTTTGATATTTACATCATCAATAAAAATGCAGGAATAAAAACACTTTCTACTGCAGCATGTCACCATGATGTATATTCTGTGTGTGTGTGTGTGTGTGTGTGTGTGGGTGGTGCTTGTGCATGTCTGTCTGCCTATCTGTCTGTGTGAGTGCAAACTGCCTTTAAATACTGCCACTTCTTGATGAATTTAATCAAGTCAAAGTACTTTAAGGTGTGAATATTTATGGGTAGTTCACGGTTGTTGACAGGCCTATGTGTTCTGATAATTATTACATTCTTACGAATTACTCAATGACGGAAATGCGAGCTACATACTCAGATATGCCACAAAGGTGATTTATTCATTCAAGTAAACACATTAAATATTCATACAATAACCGTGGCAGCGTTCCACAGGTCAAGTGTGTCTGTTGATTAATTTTGCGAAGCTGGGGACAGGTGAATTCTGGCAAACATTTCCCACAATTATATTTTCTACCCCAAAATTATGTATGAATATTTATTTGAACTAAAAAAAAAAATTGAGATCTCACTGACCTTGGCACAGTTGCGTTTCATATGACTGTTTGCTAGTGTTTTTGTTGTTGTTTATGATGAATTTAATTGAGTAGCAGAATTCTAATAATATACATATTAGTTACCAGCGCTTAGAGGCTTTAATCTTACAGTGAGGGGAGGAAACACACCCCGAGGACCGAACCGGGCTGGAGCAGCGTTTGTAATTTAGGGGTCAGTCGGGAATAGGCCGTGTAGCACCCCCACATGTGGGACGGGGCGGAGAGAACCCCCTTATTGTCCTGTCTCCGCGCCGGGGCTCCTAACTCATCCTGACGGGGGGCAGTAAATTATCCGAACTCGGGGCGCTGTGTTTTCGCACGCTGATTTAAACCTGTCCCGGGTTGCCCCAGCAGCCCCCGGGCCTAGCCCCTAGCCCCCTCCCCCAGAGGAGCCCATCTGGAGGAGTGATCATGGAACCGAGGCCCGCTGTGTTTTCGCACGGCTGATTAACGCCCGGGTTGCCGGGCAGCCCTGGGCTAGCCCTTAGCCCCCTCCCCCAGAGGAGCCCATCTGGAGAGGATAGCACCTTCCGACTGCGAGAGGAATGCTAGCACAGCATGATGACCCGTCTCCAGCAGCTCTGGCAAACTGGAAACCGTTCATCCTGTATAGGGACCTCCTGCAAACACACTTATAGAGAGAGAACCCCTGAATCTCACACTCAAAGAGACCCCCTGAATCTCCCGCTCAGAGAGACCCCTGAATCTCACACTCAAAGAGACCCCCTGAATCTCACACTCAGAGAGACCCCCTGAATCTCCCACTCAGAGAGACCCCCTAAATCTCCCACTCAGAGAAACCCCTGAATTTCCCACTCAGGGGAACCCCCTGAATCTCCTGCTCAGAGAGCCCCTGAATCTCCAGCCCAGCCCCTGAGCTCTAACCCTCTGGAATTTTTTGTGCAGAATCATGATTCAGGCGGGAAATGAGTCTCAGTGCAGCACTGCACTTCTCCACCATGCCCTGCCACACCCCACCCTGCCTTGCACCACCCTAACCTGCCCCACCCTGCCCCACCCCACCCCACCTCACCCTGCCCCACCTCACTGCCCTGGCATTGCGTGGGTCGGGTTGCACACTAATGGGCGGGCTGTGCAGTGTCCGCGGTCTCTGGCCCCTCGTGTATAAATATAACGCGTGTGAGCGCTCTGCAGGCTCCGTGCCCAACGACGACTTCCTTCTGACTGACGAGGCGACGACAGCATCTGACACAACCAAAATAACATTTCTGTCTGGGGCCAAATGCAAAAGAAAAAATGCAAAGGAAAAAAGCTGCATTTCAGACTATATGGACACTATGAGGACTCTGTGTGTGGATATTATGAATGTGTATGAACTATGAACAGTGAGGACTGTGTGTGTGGACTCTGTGAGGACTCCGTGAGAGAAATTTGTGAGGACTCTGTGTGAGGATTTTGTGAGGGCTCTTCTCCTCTGTTTTTCTCTCCCTGCAGAAAGGAACATCAATTCCACATCCTCCACACTTCCGCTGTCCCAGAGAGCTTTCAAAGTGTGAAAAACCCAAACAATTTCACACACAGCTCTCGCTCCCGCTCCCTCCCTCATCCACCCTCTCTGTCACTCACACTCTCTCTTTTTTCTCTCACCATCTTTATCTCTCCCCTGACTGAGCCAGACTCTACTCCACTGTGACCTCACAGTGGGGTCGCTGTGGAAACAGGGAGCGGGTCACACAGCGCCCCTTAGTGGGGCCACACAGGTCCTGCGTGTGAGGTCGGAGTCTCTGGCGTTTACCGCGCTCTAATTGGTTTATTTTTTCCACAGATCATTTTTTTAAAAGCACCTTCATTTCAGCCCAAGAGTCCTCTCTCTGCAAGTCACTGCCAGCACAAGCCTGGCCATAGAACAGTGATGCTCATAAGAACTTCCCCAAGAGAGGTTATGCGTGTGTGTGCGTGTGTTTGTGTGTGTGTGTGTGTGTGTGTGTATCTACACCTGGATGCATTTTCTTTGGAGATGCTGAAACGAAGCCCTTGATTGACATAACAGGAGCATGACAATGGGAATAATATTAATCTTTTACTCATTCAGTCTATACTTACCTGCTAGATGTGCTACTGTCTCTGAAATAGAGTGATACTGGGAGAGACAGACTGCTCTGAAATAGAGTGGTACTGGGAGGGGTTGAGTGTTCTGAAGGGGGGGGCAGACAGAAGATGCTACACAGGGATTGATCTGTCAGTGTGATTTATGGTTTATAGTTTGTGATTTATGCTTTATGGTTTGTGATTTAGAGTTCACAGTTCATAGCTCATGGTTTATAGTTGAGGGTTTGTGGGTTATAGTTTATGGTTCATGTTTTGTGGTTTGTGGTTCATAGTTCACCATTCATGGCTCGTTGTTTATAGTTTCTTGTTATTGGTGTGTGGTTTGTGATTTATGGTTTATAGTTTATAGTTTATGGTTTCTAGTTATTGGTGTGTGATTTGTGATTTATGGTTTATAGTTTATAGTTTATGGTTTATGGTTGGTGGTTTATAGTTTATGGTTTGTGGTTTTATGGTTTATGGTTTGTGCTTTATAGTTTATGGGTTATGATTTATGGTTTGTGGTTTATGGCAAAATTGGTTGTGTTGCATGTACACTGTGTGCTTTTTGGGGCTTGGTTACTGATATCTGTGCGGCTTTTACTTTAGGGTCCCATCTCTCCATTTCTGCCTCGGACACCGCCAAAATGGGACACACCAGCGCCCATCTCTCACTCAAACGCAGAGGTGAGCCCCTCCATAACAGGCACAGCCCCGCCCCCACACAGTCCCGCCTTCTGCAGCCCTGCCCCCTCATAGCTCCACCCCCTCATCATAGCTCCACCTCCAGACAGTGCATTAATCATGACTTGGGTGGGTGACAGGATCTCACAGCTGGCAGGGTGGTAGAGCTGTGTCTGTGCCCCTTTGTTTATGCTTACATTATTAATGTATTGCACGTGAGTGTGAGTGTGAGTCTGTGTGTGTGTGTGTGTGTGTGTGTGGGCTTGTTATTTGGGTATCCCTCTTCTGTCCCCCATTCATATCTGGGTCTGCCCATTTCTTTTTCTTTGTCCTTTCTCTCTCTCTCTATCTATCTTTCTCTCTCCGTCTTTTTTTCTCTGTCTGTGCCACGCCCTGCACTATAAAAATCAGATTTTGGCATCAATGGGAATTAACTGCATACTCTGCATTGTCTATCAATAACTGTGGTAAGCAGGCCCAAAAAATATAAAAAATAAAAGCACCAAACTCGATGATGCCTAATAATAAAAATGTAAAAATAAATAAATGAAATAATAATAATACCTTCCCCACCCACAGGGGGTCACACACACTATACACACTTCCTCACGCCCACACGCACAGCACCTTACACAGACATGCACACACAGTACAGACACACACGCAGTGAACACAGCATGTGCATGTGTTTGTGAGCGTGCGTGTGTGTGTGTGTGTGTTACCTGATTTATTCGCACAGCTCAGTAGCTCTAAGTGCTCCACTTCAGTCCATGCAAATCAGCCCATCCAAACAATTTCTGTAATAACTGTTATGATAACCTGTGCCGAACCAAGAGGTAAGAGCAGCAAATGATTTCAGCTTTACCTGAAAACAGCCCATTGACGGGTGAATTGCATTGTGGGTCCGCGACCCTCTTGAGCTCTGCTCAGCATTCAGACATGGCAGGCGCTGCAGAGAGCGAGTGTCTCCTAAGAGACCCTGACAACCACTTCACACACTGGAGAGAGAGAGGGAGGGAGAGAGGGAGGGAGGGAGGGAGAGAGAGAGAGGGAGAGAGAGAGAGAGAGGGAGGGAGAGAGGGAGAGAGAGAGAGAGAGAGGGAGGGAGGGAGGGAGGGAGGGAGGGAGAGAGAGAGAGAGAGGAGTGAGAGAGGGGGGGAGAGACAGAGAGAGAGGGAAGAGGGAGAGAGAGAAGGGGGGATTATATATACAAAGTACTGATTATTATCATACCGATTATGCCATTCCTGTGCTAGTTTATGCAGAGCTATTTTTGAATTAAAGCACAGGCAGTTAAACGTGCTTAATTTTCAGGATAATGAAAACCTCAACAAAATGGACGGCACTGACCAGCATGTGCATGTGCGATTCTGAGGATGGCCACACACCTTTGATCTGCATGAGTTAGCAAGCTAGCCAAATACCAACAAACAGCATTACATTTCAAGAAAGGAATATTGCCATAGTTACCATGGTCACCACGCTTATGATGGGACTGAACAGCTAGCCATTTTTAGCAGTAAGTGCATGAGCTTTTGTGTTGTACATTCCAGTGCTAGGCCAAGGTACCTCAGTTGCTGGCTAACTGCCATAGCTAGCTACTTGCTAGCATTATTTGTTATCAAAACCTCCTTAGCATCAGGAATGGCCAATTATGTACTGTGCTGTAGGCCTCCTTGCTAGCTTAGGAGGCCCACATACACCCTGGGCCCTGAGTGGGGGAACTGAACATTCTGTTTGCTGTTTAATAGCATTAGCACAAGATGAGCACCAGTCATGCAATATCATTCTCCAAATAATGTGGTTACGTAACAACAACAAAAAAATTTAGCATGGACAGATTGTTGATTTGTGCACTTTTAAACTATCCAGTGTCGAAAAGGTATCAGTTACACGTATCTGGCTTATTTTACTGCCCAAAAAAAGCACAATTATAATGACATCTGCCATCTATTAATCATGACATGAACACACAAACACTGCACGCACGCGAACACACACACACACACACACACACACACACACACACAGGTAATTATCGATGTCAGATCTCCGGGTAATTGAGGCGCGATGAGTGCAGTGGTCACACGGGCGCGCGTTGGGTCGTTAAAAACGCATCCGCCTGTTTGAAAGGCACTCAGCGGGAAAGGAAGGACATCGCCCTCGCACGCAGGCGGCGGCGTGCGCTCGCGCGACCATTTAAACCCGTCCTCCACTCGGGCTTGAGTCACGGATACCGCATCTCTCTGTAGGGCTGCCGCTCTTTACCAGAGCAGGGGGATGCTAATATACTCCACCCACATACAGAGAGACGCTCATGGGCTCTACCCACATACAGGAAATAGCTCATAGGTGCAAGACTGACCCCGCCCCCACACAGAACCCACAACTGAACTGAGCCCGCCCCCTGAACATACCACACGTCCAGCCGGGAGGGACTGACGCCACCCTCACATAGGACAGACCCCCGCCCCCTCAACAGGACTGGCCCCATCCAAAGCTGGAACTGACCCTGCCCCCGCGGACTGTTTAGATTCTGAAGTTCAGGCCCAGAGATCTGTCATGTCCGTGAAACCCTCTATTGGTCAGCGCTGTGATTCGCTGTCGTGAAGCTCTGTTAGTGCTGAATCCTCTCCAGGCTGCCACAGGCGACACGGCGCAAACCCCGCCCCTCAAACAGACGCCATTTCTCAGCCTCACACACCAACACCTCCCTCACTACAGACTCAGGGATAGATTTATAACGCTTGCACATTTTATATCTCAGATCTGTTGCCAGTCGCTGTGTGTGATTATGGCTGGCTGTTTCCCGTGTAGCGTGCCAGTGCCACCCTTACCGCCCCATATCTCTCCTTACTAGTGAGTAGGAGTCTTACACCCAATGCTGAGAGAGCCACACAGGAGCCACACTTTATAACGTTATCACCTGTGACTGACTCGCAAATACACACACAACACACACAACATATGAGGTTACTCTGTTTCTTCTTCAAAAGCACACACACACACACACACGTAGGCACACACACACACACACACACAATCAAATGGCTTTATTATTTGAAGGAATAATATTTATTATTATCCCGAGGCTCTCTCCCTCTCTCTCTCTCTCTCTCGCTCTCTGTCTTTGTGTGGGTGTATGAATGTGTGTGTGCACACACATTCTGAATTACAAGCTACCACTTGGTATTATAGACTTTGCGAGATAAAAAGATTTCTATGTAAATCGTATGCCAAAAAACACACTTTAATATTGTTTGTACAATGTTGAGTGTTTCCTCCAAGGGTGAATTCATAAATTTTTAATGCTGATAAAGAATAAGCAAGCAACCAGATTCATTCTTTAATTTCCTCTAGACAATGAGAAAATTAGCATTTTCTTTAATCCTGACTTTTATTTGATCATTATTGTGTTTCTCGCCATGAAGGACAAATGCGAGGCTTCCATCCTGTTCTGCGTTGTGTGGATTTTAATTAATAAGCCAACAAAAAACAAGCAAATGCTATGATATGGCAAATTTAATACGTGAAATTCAAAAGTTATATATTCGTCTGCAGACAATTTAAAAAGCAAACTGCCGACCCACTTTCCAGAGAAGGGCCTACTCAGACCAGGCGTTCAGACAGATGACAGTTGAAGCTTTGGCTGATTGCTGTAATGATGTGCTCATTTGTTTGACAAGCATTGCTATTTTCACTTGAAGTGAAATAACTGTTGACAAAATTTAATTATATCAGGAGAACGTATTGTGAGAACGAACGACTCCGGAAATAAAACTTGTCATTGTCCTTCGCTTGTTCTGCTGCGTACAGGATTCTCAGTCAAAAACCCCTGGGAGCTGCACCTGCTTAACTGTGTCACTGCCTTCATTTCTAATGCGAAATCATGTTAGTAGGTGTACAGTGTTGTCTTAGAGAAACAGATAATAAAAACAGAGAACTGCTCCGCCGGTATCTGTTCCCAAACTCAGTTCTTTGGCGGTGCACTATGAGTAAGCACGCATTTGTGTCAGGTTTGTGAAACTCTGACCCTGTGCGTGTGCTCAGATTTTGAGTAAATGTATCTGTGATTTATGATGGGTTTCATAGGAAGTGTGGACACAGGGGTACTCCACACTCACCGTGTATCGGGAGCAGAGACTCGCTGTGTTCCTTAAACTAAAGTCATCAGAAAAATGCTTCCTTCTAAGGTGCCTTATTTCGGTTACATTTGAAAGTGGCATCTGATGTATCATTCACCAAGTAGAATATCCCATGGGTCTTTGCAGTTACCTCAGGCTTCTAACATCTGTTAAAACAGAGGCAGCTGAAAACAGAGGTAGCAGTCACGGTGGCAGCAGAGGAGCTTGTTTACAACTGTATGCAGCGAACTCAATAGTTTGTTGTAGCTATATTTAAAAAATCCATTTAAATTATTCAATACACTGGCACACTGTTGTGTAATGTTTTTAAGCCTCGGTTTGCTTTCAGTGAAGTAGCCAACTAACTTGACGTCATCCTGCCTTCAAAGTGCTTTCCAAATTCGTTGCCTGCCTTTTGAAGTTTTTTTGAAGGAGCTCACTTCCTGGAAGTAGACAGTGAGGCAGCCGTCCATTTAAGACACGGCCTCTGTGTTCCAGGACAGAAATTCACTGAGTTTCAGAGGTGAATTCCAGGGCCCCTGCCATGTAATTCAATAATAATTCTGATGTAAATAGATGCTGATTCGGAGCTAAATAACAGAGAACTGGAGACTTGCTGCCCTGCTTTGTACTGACTACAAAATCAGTGCGTCAGCCCTCCCACAATACACCAGGGTGCTGCGCTGCAACCCTCGCACAGTGCACCAGGACAATATGTTGCAATCCTCCCACAATGCACCAGGGTATTGTCTAGTGTAATATACACTGATTTAGTACTATTTGTTCCAATGGTAATCAGGAACTAAAGATGATATTACATCATTAAAAACATCAGAGAACTGGGAAACGAAGAGTTTAATTCTGACCGAACTTAAAAAGCACGTTGGCAGCCGTTTACTTTTTATAATGTTTGCAGATTTTCCAACGGTTTGTTTTTATTGACTGTGGTCCACAGAACCAAGGCGCACACATATCCACGTTACCGACCCCGTACGGAGAGGAGGAGGCGGGGCCTGCTGGCTGCGGGCTTCTCGTGCGATCCTTTCATTACTCTCCTCACGCAGAGTCGGCTGCACGCGTGCAGTGTGCGGGTCGGTCCCGCGCCGCCTTTTGTTATGAGTGCTGGTTTTCGGCCGCCATGGAAACGCGTACGAACGGGGTGTCATTGAAGCGAGGCTGCAGAAACCTCTCTAACGCGAAGCTGAGTTTTATACCGCATTGTGTGATTCGCGCAGAAGGACGGTCTCTACAGGACCGAGTGTGGGTAGGGGCTCTGTTAGACCATGTGTCTGAGCTCTATTGGACCATGTGACCGGGCTCACTGTGAGCTCTGCTGCTAACCTTTTAGCCTGAATGGCCTTGAGCAGCTCCTTCTGATGAATGCTGAAGCCTTTTCATCATCAAAGAAGAGAGTGAGAATCACCCCTTCACTGCAGCATCATTATGCAGTTGTGTGTGTGTGTGTGTGTGTGTGTGTGTGTGTGTATGGTGTATGTGTGTGTGTGTGCTTGCGTATGTGTGTGTATGTATATGTGTGTGTTTATATGTGTGTGTGTGTGTGTCTTTGAGTGAGTATAATGGGCCCTGTATAATTGGCCAAATCTGCCAAAACACATCAGACATGACTCTAATTAAATATCAAAGACTTTTTATCACCAAATTCATTTGGTAAATGTTGCCATGGTTATCTTATTGTTTTAGTAGTATTTTAATGGATACTTCTCATAATGTTGGTTCTATTAGCAACAGGCAAAGCCACTGTAAGACCCTTTTATGTAGAAAAGATGGTATCTGTTTTTAAAAGGTGGTTCTTATTGGTAACAGAGGTTCAAATGCCTCCAAGTTCAAATGCCTCCAAGTCCAGGTTATAGGCCATGATCAAGGAAAGACCTCCACCCAAGTCTCGTAAAGAAGATAAACTCTAATGTTTAATTTTATAGTATTTGACAGCAGAAGGGTAAAAAACAAGCTCTACACACTGAAGTATTGGTTTATCAGCTCATAATCTGCGTACTAGCATTTGGTTTCCATTTAACTATAAAAATATAAAAAATCCAGAGCCCCTTAAATAACTCCCCCTCCCTCCCACCCGCCCCCCCCGCCCTGACATAGAATGCACTGCTGATCTGTTCCCAATTAGGCACAGCAACTTAGACACAGCAACTTTTAAAGACACATTAGCAACGAGCACAGGCCGCCCCGCTGCTAACTGACCCCACTTTGTTCTCCAGTTGTGGAAAATCTGGGCTTTAACGGTCCCGTAATGCGCTACAGACCGCTACTGCTAGCCCCAGCTGCGGGCCTGGCCTACGATTAAACACTGCCCCCCCACCCCCAACCCCCCTTCAACACCCCCAACCCCCAACCCCCCCCCCTCCTCCCACATACTCACAACATAAGCACCAAAAAACCACTAAACCCCCTTTTTTTGGAAAATTCCTTGCGCTTAAAAGTCGTACTGTTCCAATGAAAACCCGCAATGAATTATATCTCAATCAAATAAATACTGAAGTTTATAAAAACAGATTTTTTCCCTCCCTTTAAGTGCAGATGTGCAATCTGAGCTCTGCTGTGCCAGTGCCAAAACCCCTGAGATCTGGCTCGGGCACACCTGGAAGGATATCTTTGGGCTCTTTGTGGCACTTTGATTGGCCGCGTGGTCACATGATCCGAAGGGTGATGAAATCCCATTGGACGGCTCAAGCCCTGGGGTTGAACGCTGTGCCTCAGCTTTAAATGGCATTAGCAGACAGACAGTATTCATGTGTTCATGTTCATTGCGTGCACTCCATGTTTAAGTGACTTCATGAACGTCCTCTCTCCGATTTAGAGTTGCTGTGGGAGTACAGTGTTTCACCAGCTAATGTCCGGACGTTGAAATTGTTCCATATGGAGCAGGTATCAGTGAATAACTGACAGAAAGGACAGATACCCCCAGATTTCCACACTGGGGTTTTGGAGAGGGGGGCTCACCTGCAGGCACGGCGCCCCCAAGGTCAAGGTTAGAGTACTGCGCCCGGTTGTCCTAAAATGGATGCTGCCCTGAATTCCAGCTGGTTCCGTGCAAAAAGAGCTTCAGTGTTGTGGTGCTTTAGCTGTTAGCGGAGAGGGAGAAACGCCTGGGTCTCTGAAAGCAGCTTCGGTGGCGCGTGCTGGCATTGGCGAGCGGGAGCACTGCCGACCTGTTAAATCAGCCATTTTACAAGGCCGTAAGCGAACCAGCCCAACCGGAAAAATAGAAAACGTGAGTGCGTTTTGCGAAATGGACGTGCTCTATATTACGAGCGGGATGCAGTCGGTTAGTGGCGTTCTGTAAGGCTGGAGCTGTCAAGAGGGCCCGCCCACCAACCCATCTCCCCCCCCCCCCCGCCCCTTGTTTGTTCCTTTTATGGAAGTGATGGGCGATCCATCTGCAGAATTATCTGACTCTTGTTGAACGATTTCTCCTATTTCTGACTGCTCTTCTCAGTGTGGGGGAGAAACTCCCTATCTCTCTCTCTCTCTTCCTCTCTATCTCTCCACTTTTTCCTCCCTCTTCATGTTAGACACATTTTTTTATCAAATGGAGAGGGATTCTGTGCGGGAGGGTAGTCTGGCACACTGGCCACAGGGGGGGACGTGAGGAGGCGTGGCTTCGCTTGGGAGCATCCAGGCATTTCTGCTCTCTGCTTTAGCGCGTGATTTAAGGACAGAGAGCATGCTGGGAAACACAGCTCGCATGTGTGTCTGCGGGGATCTGTGTCCCCTCTGCATGGTGCGCACTGAATTCAAACATATACGTGCTGCTTAGTATGAGCAGTGTGACTGTGACTCCTGCTCAACAGCTTGTTTGACACTGTGTGTGTTTGTGTGTGTGTGTGTGTGAGAGAGAGAGTGTGTGTGTGTGCGTGTGTGTGTACGTGTGTGTGTGTGTGTTTGTGTGTGCCTGTGTGTGGGTGTGTATGTATGTGTGTGTGTCTGTGTGTGTGGACTGAAGTGGCTTATTAACGGGAGAGTTTGTGCACCAGTGAACATTTACGGCACAGGGTTGTACTGCATCATTCTGAAGTTTAAAAACATATTTTAATAATACATAAACTAATCATAATTACCCTGAGTAGGCATACGTCCGGTAAAGCACTTAGAAGATTGCATATGATGCAAATGCATTTTGATTCTGTTTCCACAGCAACATGCTGATTATATTTATTAGCCACTAAAGAGAGATAATCCGGGGCAGATATTGCAGGCATGGCAAGTTCCGTCTTATTGTTACATGCTGGTTTGGAATGTAGGATCTGTTCTGTTTTCAGTTTACTGCCTTACATTGAAACCAGAAAGCGCGCTCTCTCTCCTTCTCCTTCCCCAGCGCATGAAAGAGAAACAGACTAATCAAAACATGTTGCTAATTTAAAAAATGTTCTGCCCTACTTTCAGATCTGACCAACAATATCCTGCAGATTTAGTGCAGGGAGAAGCGAGCGGTCTCTTTGGTTCTGGGAGAAAAAGGGGATCTAATTCAACCCGTGTGCACCGGTTTGTGTGTGTCCCTTGCTTTCATTAGGCCCATGTGTTTCTGCGCAAGATGGGTTCAGGAAAGAACGGTTTCACTGCTGCACGAAATAAAACTGTGCTTTTACCTCTCGGCTCTCTCTGGGTGAGTTCCTCCAGGGGTCTGCGGGCTAAAGGTGGGCAGCTATCTTTTAAATGGGAAACGGTGTCTGTCATCCTTGCATAATCCCGACCACACTATCCTCAGGTGGAGAGAGAGAGAGAGAGAGAGAGAGTGGGAGGGAAGGAGAAGGGCGCTGTACTTTTAACAGATCCCCTCAATCAAGACGTACCTACAGCGTGTGTGTGTATGCGTGTGTGTGTGTGTGTTTGTGTCTGCCTGCTCGTGTGTGTGTGTCTGCTTGTGCATGTGCATGTCGAAGCAGCTGTAGCTGGTTATTAGAGCGATGTCTTATTACGAATTCAGTGCTGTAATATAAACAGGCTGGGCCCGGGGGTGCCGGGGTGTTTTCTGTAATATCGCCAGACGAGGACCTGTTTTATGAGGACAGCGTATTAATGCATGTTAATGTATCTGCTCCGCAAGGCTGGCAGAAGATACACGGCATGGTTTGTCTCCGTGGTTACCAGAGCCATATAATGCATTTTCTAACTCCTGGAAAAAAGGTAAAAGATGGCAATCTCATCGCGATTCTATTTCTATAACTCGGAGTCGGAGGCCAGTGTGACCTTTACCGTTCCGTGGAATTACTCCAGAACGTCTCAGGTTCGAATCAGACGTTAACAAAGGTTAAACCCTTTCTTCCTCGGGTCGTCCTTTGTGTCTCCGGGAACCCGGCGCGTTATCTCTGCATCTCGAGGGCGTTCGCTCGCCGCGTGAATTTAATCGCTCGGGTCTGACAGCACGAGAATGCGACAGCGGGGCCCGTCAGTCAGAGTTCAGTATTAATAACCGCGTGTGGGTAAAGCCGTGACCTCTGCTCGCTCGGTGAAAAGGATATCGTTTCTTCCTGGATCTTCAGGTGACTCCGCTGATCTCAGGTCAGTGTTTCGGGTATGATCTCTCCTGCTCCTGGTTGACCGTGCTGAACTGAGGTCAGTGCAGCAGTAGGACACTACACAGGAAAAGAGTCATGACAGAATGAAAAGTGTGCCCAGGCCTCTTCATTCTGCCACCAGGGGGCGCTGTTGTGGCTGGGTTAGCCACAACATTGACAGTTAACAATCGCCCTCAACAGCTAACAACCACCCTCAACAGTTAACAACTATCCTCAACAGTTAAAAACCGCCCTCTACAGCTATCACCAATAGTAGGAAGCGCTAAGTTTGGAACTCAGCCATATAGCATTAACCCTCCTAATTGAGTGCCTGTCCCAGGCCAGATAAATTTAGCCCTGGTTTCAGATGCTCATGGAAGGGTCTTCCCCTGTCTGAGGTGAACCTATTAGTGCCGCACCGATCCTTCCTCGTTAAAAGGTACCGGCGGCTAATGCCTAGCGTCTGGCTAGCGGCTAAGCTGCCCTTAATTTCCTTAGCGATCGCCGGTGTAGCCGGCCCCCAGAAACCGCGGACAAGCCATAAGGGACGCCCACGCACCCCGCTAAAGCCCGGGCCGTTAAAAAAAGCAGCTCCCCCTCCCCTTGCTTCGCTACCCGTGGGAGGAAATGGAAACACAAAGCCGCTGATTCCCATTAGCACTCCCCAAATAGAGCGCAAAGGCTTTAGGGGCACTGCCTGTTTTAGCCGCACAAGCTAATCAGAGGGGGACTGGGTCATTATGCCACCGTCCCGTAGCCCGGCTGGAGACTATTTGAGAGTGTTGCTCTTTATATCACACTTCCTGTATATAACACATCTTGTATATATTACACTTCCTGTATATGACTTATTTCCCATGTATAACACTTCCTGTTTATCACAGTTCCCCTAAATTAAATGGACTGGTAAATGGACTGCATTTATATAGCGCTTTACAACTGATGCCTCTCATTCACCAAAGCAGTTAGGGGTTTGGTGTCTTGCTCAGGGACACTTCGACACGCCCAGGGCGGGGATCGAACCGGGAACCCTCCGACTGCCAGACAACCGCTCTTACCTCCTGAGCTATGTCGCCCCTAAATTACACTCTTCCAACATATCACACACTTCCTGAATATAAAATACTTCCTGTATATCACACCTCTTGTATGTATTGCACTTCCTGCATATCACACTTCCTGTATAAAACGCACTTCCTGTATATCATATTTTGCATATTTTGACATTCACAGCAGTCAGATTGAAAGCGCCCGTTACCTGCAACAGACACATTACTGCTCCCATTACTGTGTACACACAACTTTACCTTTGGATTCTATATCTGAGCATGTGCCAGGGGGGTTGGGGGGGTGGGGTGGGGTGTAAATTGGTGGGGTTAACCCCCAGCTTTGTCAAGCTCCAGCGGGTGCAGATGGGTCTGACCTGCTGCTTCTCCACCCTGCCCTCTGGTGAGTAGTGCACAGGCTGTGGCTGTAAAACGGTGCTCGGGGTCCATGTGCGGTGGATCTGGGTTCTTTGAAGGAGTTAGGGTTGCGAAACGGTGCAGATTTCACGGTGCTGATTGGAGCTAATCCGGGATTGGACAGAGATTGGATTGCGTTAATTGAGGTCACGGAATCCTGGGGCAGGGTGGTGACCGCACCGTGGCAGATCACCTGACGGTGTTTGATATCCAGCCGGTCAGGCCGTTTTCCCAGGGGTGTCTGATTCGCAGCTCTATGCTCTGTGTCATTTTACTGCATTTTTCTGCTTACAGTAAACCACCTGTACGTCTGTTCCACCTGCAATCAGCATCGCCATGGTAACTTCTCTATAAAAGTGTAAAGCAAATATTCACACATTTTCTCAAATATTGTTTTATTGGTGTCTCATTATTTTGATAATATATGTAATGTAAATATGTTATATGTGAGCGGTGTAACTGGGTAGTGATCAGTGTAACAGGATAGTGAGCAGTATAACAGGGTAGTGAGTAGTATAACAGGGTAGTGAGCAGTGCAACAGGATAGTGAGAAGTGTAGCAGGATAGTGAGCAGTGTGGCTGGATAGTGAGTAGTATAACAGGGTAGTGAGCAGTGCAACAGGATAGTGAGAAGTGTAGCAGGATAGTGAGCAGTGTGGCTGGATAGTGAGTAGTATAACAGGGTAGTGAGCAGTGTGGCTGGATAGTGAGCAGTATAACAGGGTAGTGAGTAGTATAACAGGGTAGTGAGCAGTGTAGCAGGATAGTGAGCAGTGTGGCTGGATAGTGAGTAGTATAACAGGGTAGTGAGCAGTGTACTATAACCACCCTGCTATGCTGGGCGCTACAGCTCAGCGGGACGTGCTGTGACAGCTTGCATGTGGCTCAGACCCGTCCCACTCACAACATTAGATTAGCGAAAGAATGCGTTTTACTGTGGTGCCAGAGAGCTTTATGGGTATTAATTCCATGGTGTCAGTTTAAGATTAGAGGAGCGGCAGAGCCAATCCCTCACTCTGAATAGAACCGGTCTAATTGAAATCCCCCGATTTGAGTTGTGAAATGTTACATTAAGACTTGAAGTTTCTCCTCTGGGCTTTTGAAAAGCACACAGCTGCCACCGCTGTGCTGGTTAATCAGGGAGGGGGAAAGCAGCCAATCAAATGGTAAGAGTTCTGAGTAGAATACTGATCACCCATTTATTGATCCCTCCCACAATGTGTCTACCCCATCCTTGACATCAGCCTCACACTTCAACACCAACCCTGCCCCTCAACACCAGTCCTGCCCCCCAACACCAGCCCTGTCCCTGAACACCAACTCCGACCCCACAACACCAACACCAACCCTCTACCACCACAGCAACCCAGATTTAGAGATCTCTCTGTGCCCCTCTCTCTTTCTCATTCTCTCTCTCTCTCTCTCTCTCTCTCCCTATCCCTCTCTCTATGTCTCTCTCTCGCTCTCCATTTCTCTCTCTCTGTCTTTCACACTTCATCAAAGTTCCACCAGACGTCAGGCATATTATCTGTACAGGCTTCCCAGTGTGCTGGAGATGGCCTGGGGAGTGGGAGGCGGGCGGGTTGGGGTGGGGGCGTGGTGGTGGGGGTGAGGGGAGGGGGGACGCTGGGGAGGGGGTAGGAGGGGTAAAGCAGTCTGTCAGCAGCCTCTCCAAACTCCTGTCAGCAGCTCTGAGTCTCGCCAGGACGTTGGCGCGGTGCACACCATACAGAAACAACACTGCGTAATTTTAAACAGAAAACGGTGATAAAAATGTCCTGTCATAAAACTGCCCGAAAATGAGAATAAAAGTCAGATTGTAAAACAACAATAGCACCGAGCACTGGAGTATTGCAGTACCAGTGATAGTTAACATAGGTATAACATAGACATGATGCAGATTGCGTTTTACGTGGGATTAGTGTGAGGGGGGGAAAGGAATTTAAATCTTACAGTGATCCTTATTGGATATTCATATATTATTAAAAAAAAAGGTTGTATAATTTCCTTGTGCCTGGTTTCTCTCAGGAGTGATCTCTCTCTCTCTCTCTCTCTCTCTCTCTCTCCAGTATGTTTGATATGAGGAAGACTTTCTCTCAGGGGCCTTTGGGTCGTGTGGTTCGTAATAATAACCGTGTAATTACTCATTAATATCTGCCTCATATCGCAGAAAAACACGCCCTGTGATATCATGGCAAACTGACAGCAGCACTGAAACTCAGGCCCAGTTCTACAGGATCTCCAGACGATTTCTTTATTATTTTATTTTTTACATTGTTTCGAGTCACTTAAAAAATACTGCGGAGGTATCTGGCTGGAAGGTATCTGCTATCTTGGTGTAAAATGGACTCCTGTGGTGTAACTGGATGGAGCCAGGGCCAATTTGACAAACATGGCAGGCACAGTGAAAGAAAGAAAAAGCAATCCCTCTTTCAAGATGAAAATGTTTCTTATGGTTTTGGAGTGAGGCTCGTTTTTCCCGTATCTCCGAGTCAAGTGGCAGGCATTGCTAATCAATCCCTGATTTTTTTTTTTTTTCAATTCTTGGAATTAGACACGTGACCCCTGAGGATTGGCCGTCCCCCGGGCCAATGGGAGGCGCCGTGATGAGCACGTAATACATTTTCACGGCCTTAAATCAGCATGAGAAAGCCTGGCGAAATCAGCCTGATTATCGCACAGAACCAGGGGGTGGGGGGGGGTTCATAATCTGCATGAAATTAATCCAGTCCAATATTTCACTACCACTGAGGCTGTCCGGCTTGAACAGGGCCTGTGCTGGGAGGGTGGGGGGTCCCAAAATCTCAGGAGCTTTGCGGGTACGCACAAGCCTGGGACGGAAATGAGTTCTGCTCGGCTCAAATGCCTGAGGCATATTTCTTCTTCTTCTTTTTCTCCTCTAAATGTACTGTTTGTCCCGTGTGTCTCCACAACCGGTAGGCTTCTCACATTCTCCCGTCAGAACAGTCTTAACCGTGTACCTGGTGAGTTTTTTGATACACAACTCGACCAGGTTTGAGCTTTCTTTTCACTCTCCTCCCACCTGAACTCAACTCAGTTCACCCACCTGGAAAACTAGAGGCTATTTTTGTTAAATCTGTCTGGATCAGGACCTCCTCTCTCACTGTCTCTCTTTATGTCTCTCTCTCTCTCTCTCTCTCTCTCTCTCTCTGTCTCTTTCCCTCGCTCTCACTCTCTCTCGCTCTCAGGCCTGCTATTTATTTACTTCTCTGTTCTTACTCTCAGATCTGGAATGAAAAAACAAATCTCTCACCCTCCCTTAGTGGAAAAGCAGTAATCTGATTTCACACACACACACACACACACACACACACACACACACACACAGCATTTCAGGGCAGTGACGGTGCTGAAAGTTGAGACTCTTGAAGCTTCATTAGGGTTTGTCCTGTTTGCATTACCGTAGGACAAATTTCAAAATAGAGGGACCTCCCAGTGAAATAATCACAAACATTTCAACATTTACTTTCTCCTCCTTTCACAGTTTTACTTTCCCTCTCTCTCTCTCTCTCTCTCTCGGTGTTCCTGTGTTCAGCGATGTGCTCAGAGATGCTCGGTGCTGCCTGTGTGGAAACTCGGAGTGATTCGTTTCGCGGCGCATGGGCATTCCTGGAGGCCGGGGTGTGGAGTGGTGGTGACCGCGGCAGACGCAAGGCCTGTGTCCAGTCATTAAACACTGGGGCCTAAGCTGCTTAAACTTTAATTCTGCTGTGTCCCAGCAAATCCACCCGCTCCCTTTAGATCAGCACCACCAAAGGGCAGGTGGAACCACTCTGTAGCTGAGTCGCTGATTCATTTAATCAATGAAGATGGGCCCTTGGGATGGGGAATCAGGGCTGTGTGTGTGAGTGTGTGTGTGTGAGTGTGTGTATGCGTGTGTGACCGTGTATATGTGCTTGTGTGTGTGTGTGTGTGCGCATATGTTTTTGTGTATGTGTGTGTGTGCATGTGTGGGTGTGCAGGTGTTTGTGTGTGCATGTGCACGTGGACATGTGTGCGTATGTATGTATGTGCGTGTGCATGCGCATGTGTGTGTGTTTGTGTGTGTGTTGAGCGAATGGGACGCCTGCCCTTGGCTTGTTCTTTGTGCTTGGGTGCTCATTGGCTCTTAGATGAGATCCTCTCCCTGGTGGGTGAGCTTCGCTGCTCCTAACATCCCCCTGACTCATCTGTGTGAGGGTGAGTGAATTATGTTCACATAATTACACTAGTCATTTCCTCTTCCTCTTCGACAGTCCCTCATGTGCAGTGGCTCTGTCCTTGTGTACGTGTGCGCGTGTGTCTGTGTGAGAGAGAGAAAGTGTGTGTGTGTGCGTGTGTGTGTGTGTGTGTGAGAGAGAGAGAGACAGGGAGAGATAGAGATAGAGAGAGTGTGTGTGTGTGTGTGCGTACACATAGTAACACTGAACTTCAACATTAACATTTACCCTGAACATTGATTTAAGTGTGTTCGTACATTATTTTACACATCATTATGTCACAACATTTAGATGGAAATACATTTATGAGATGAGTGATTATAACGAGAGCACTTTCCGAGCCAGTGTTTTACAGAGAGAGTGAGACTCTGGCTACATTCCAGCCATATTAGCTGAGAATGACAGACACACCTGTAGCATCTGCTGTGTGGCGTGTAGGATGCATTGTGCAGGTATTTCCCACTTCATAAAGGACACCTTACCTGCTTGGAATTCCATATTCATTTTATTTTATGTCTGCTTATAAAACCAGAAGGGATATTTTTCTCTGCTGTCCTGTGACTGTCACATGTAGATCACCTACGGTTTCTGTGCTTCCCAGTAAATGGCTGGATTCCACCCTGAAGCAGATATGCTGTTCGTGAAGAGCATGCCTGCGGGACCTGGGATCGAACCTGCAACCTTCTGGACAACTAACATTGCTCCTGAACCGATGTCAGGACAGACATGTGAGTCCCCGTCCCCGTAGTAACCCTGCGTCAGTGCCCCCCCCAGGAACGACTGTAACCTGCGAACGCTCAAGCAGCCTCTCCCTGTCCCCTTTCCTGTTTTTGGATCTTTCATAAATAATTTGTCTCCACTTCAGAATATTGCCCGTGCAGACCACAGAAGGCCACGGAATGTTTGCAGATTTGCAAGAACGCTTTTGAAATGGACGACTTCAGAAAATGCTGACTTCTTAGAAAGGATCTTTTGTAACGATTAGACTGTGCAGTACACACACAGAGACACGCATACACACACACACACACTACATGCACACACACACATGCACTCACGCACATGCACTCACGCACACACAGACACACAGACACACACACACACAATAATGGTATTTTTGTTCTTTTGTGCTCATGGACGGAATGCAGACATATAGCACAGAGAGAATGTACAGAAGCGGTTGAATGCATTGGCTCCTGTTTTCTTCTGCTGCATTCTCTCTTCGCTCCGCTCCTCCCCGAGTTCCTGCCGCTGGGTGCATATAAAACACACCATTTAATATTCTCTTTTATCAGCTGCCTTTCAAAAGTAATGAATTGACAAAAAAATAAACATTTCTTCTGAGCGACACACCACAGGGGCTTTCAAACTGCAGCAACTTTCAAAATGAACTGCCAGCTGGTTCGTGATAGTAAACAGCTCCTGGCTGTGTTGGGGGGGGGTTGGGTGGGGGGGTGGGGTGGAGGGGGTGCTGGGTGGGGAACATTCAGGGTCATGTACGTGAGTTTCGCTGAGGCACTGTTCTATTCGTGGGGAAAATATCCAGACTGGAGTACAAATTTTGACTGTTATTATTTATGTTTCTGTTATTATTGAAACTTTTCACAGAGATATGAATAAGGAAATTATAAGGATACAATACAGGAGTATTTTTTTTTTTTAATAGTTTTTTGTCTTTCTGAATCTGCTCGTAGATCAGAGGTGAGTGCAGCCGACAAACACCATGGCAGTCTTTCCCAACTCACTTGACATAACCAATCAAACCTTACCAAAACCCAAACATGAAACCAACTAAACCAAGCTAAACCTACACCCAACAACCATCAACCCAAATAACTACCGACCCAAATAACCATCAAACCTAGACCAAATCAACAACCCACATAACACAACCACAACCCCACCAAACCCAACTGAAACCAAACAAAACCCAATCGAACCCAAACAAACCCACACCAATGATACGGGGGTAGACATGAGATTAGCTCTGAGCTCAAAGGAGTTCTGACCTGATGGGCAGTGCACTGTACCCCCAAACGCATCACGCCTACAAGCCCCAGGGCCCAGTGTAGTTCTCTCATCTCTCCACCGCAGGGCATTGCAGTTTCCCCCTGTGATTCCCTCTCTCTCTCTCTCTCTCTCTCTCTCTCTCTGCAGCTGACGGCCAGATGTTCCGACAGCTGTGACACGATCCAGCGCTGTGAGGACCGGAGCTCGGCGTGTGTGTGTGTGTGTGTGTGTGTGTGTGTGTGTGTGTGTGTGTGTGTGTGTGTGTGTGTGTGTGTGTGTGTGTGTGTGTGTGTGTGTGTGTGTGTGTGTGTGTGTGTGTGTGTGTGTGTGTGTGTGTGTGTGTGTATTCGGAAACCGTGCCCTCTGCCCCAGCCTGTCTGGAGGACGAGGGTTTCCACCGAGCCCTGGTTTAGCCAGCGGAAAATGCCCGCGCTCTCGGAGGGCTTCACGTGTGCTTAATTGGGCGCGTGGATGAGAAACATGGACAGCCAGCGAAACTCCCCCAAAAACAAAACCAGTCTCCCCAAGATGGGAGTGTTTTTTTGGGGGGGGGGGGGGAGGGAGAGGGGTCGTTCCCTGGCTCTCTCCCTCTCTTCTTCGCCCCCTGACTGTTTTCATTCCTGATAGCAGTTGTTTGTGTATGTTCCGATCCGCTCAAATTGCCCACAGGTGCCGGGGGGGGTTTATTGGGCAGATTTCTTTTTGGGTTTTTTTGTTGGCTTTTGCAAATTAAACGGGGCTGCAGGATGTGACGGGACCGGTCCGGATTAAAGGGGCGAGGCGTGTGGTCCGCACACTCCAGCTGACAGGGATCAGGCAGGAGTCCCGAGGGCTGTAGTAGTTTGGGGGGGTGGGAAGGGGTTGAGGAATATTTTGGGGGTGGCGGTTGGGGGAAGGTCTCAGAGTAGTTCCAGAAGTCTTGTGTTTTCCTGGCGGACGGTTAGAGCCTTTCCCCCCACCCCCCCCCCTCCCAAAAAAGAGCTTAATTACAGCGTCAGAGAGACGCGCTGCGCACGGCGGCGCGAGCGACACGGCGACACGTGTAAGCAAACAGCACATCCGTCTAATCAGCGCGGAAAAACCAACACAACAGCCATTAAGCATCTGCTGGTGATTTCCCTGTTAGCGCGAGGGGGGGGGGGGGGGGGGGGGGGCCGGGGGGCCGGGGGGGCGCACGCATGCGGAGGCCTTTGAAGTGCTCCTCCAGAGCCGCGGCGGCGGCTGATAGGCCGGCCCGCGCGTCATTTCCATAAACGCCGCTCGTGCCCCCCTCTAGTGTTCTCAATTAGAGCGCGCCGCTCCCCCGCAGCGGCCCGCTTTCCCGCCAACTCGCTCCTGAACGCGCGACCGTGTCTGCGGTTAGAGCGGCGAGCGACGGCCTCTCTCGCTCTCCATCTCCCTCTCTCTCTCTCCCTCTCTCTCTCCCTCTCTCTTTTTCACTCTCTCTCACTCTCTCTCTCTCTCTCCCACTCTCTCTCTCTCTCTTTTTCACTCTCTCTCACTCTCTCTCACTCTTTCCCTCTCTCTCTTTCTCTCTCTCTCTCTCTTTCCCCGTCCGGCCGTTTCGGTTCGTCTCTCTCGCCAGCGCGCCGATGCCCCGTGACCGGCCTCGCGTGCGTCGCCACGGCAACCCCCCGCTCGCGCGGGCACGCGGTGGTTCGTTGGCGTCAGTGACTTATAAACCACACTGGCGCCCTTAACACCCTCAGCAGTCCCGCCGACAATGCTGCCATTAATGAAGAGAACGGGCCAACGGGTCGTCCACAAAATGGAGGCCAGACGGATGGCTCGGCAGTCATAGTCTCTGGGTAGACGGTCTATAGCCTATGGTCACTGTGGGAAGCGGAGTTTTGGAAACTCCAACTCTGGGACGTGTGTGCTTCACGCAAATTAAAGACAGCAATGTTTCGGGGTTTTTTTTTTTTTTTTCTGCTGCTTTGAAGCAAATTGAGAACACGTTTTTCCCTGGTTTTCGAGCGCAGTGCTCAGTGTGGTGACTTCAGAGCCTGAACACGGACTGTGTGGTCTGTTTGAATGTAACCCTGACCAGGTGATCTGGGGGGAATTAAACGTGAGTCTCTCTGTGGTGGCTCCAGCGAGTGAGAGTTTTGGGTTTTTGTTGTCTTGCTGTAGTTGGGACGGTCTGAAGGTCCTGTTGAGCTGCCATTGGTCTGGTTGTGGTTTGGGTTTGGTGGTTGTGTTCTTTCTGACGTGCGTGACAACCCCACATGCTTCACTCATGCTGGAATTAAATCACTCACTCAGAATGTGTGTGTGTGTGTGTGTATGTGTCTGAGCTTGTGTGCGTGTGTTTGTGTGTATGTGTCTGAGTGTGTGTGTGCGTGTGTGTGTGTGTATGTGTCTGAGCATGCGTTTGTGTGTTTGCGTGTGTGTATGTGTCTGAGCTTGTGTTTGTGTGTGTGTGTGTGCGTCTCGTGACTAATTGACTGCTTTCCTCTTAAGCTCATGTATATGTGCGGAGTGATTTGTGTCTGCCTGTCAGCCCCGCTGGGCTGGCTCAGGGCTTACACAAGGCAAATCGTGTCCTTGAACGACCTGTTATGCAAATCGGCCGGAGGGCACGCGGGCTCTGAGCTCACAGACCTGCGCCCCTCCGTCACATCCAACATGGCCGCCAGGTTCTCACATCCCTCATGTAAATACACAGGTGTGTGTGTGTGTGTGTGTGTGTGTATCACAACTCTAATCTGATGAGCATGCCAGCAGTTCACGCTCTGCTACTGTATGTGTGGCTTTATCAGTGATTTATCTCCTTTTTTTAAATTGATGATTTATTGATGACTTACTGGAGTGTAGCTGTGTTTTGATCTAGTCCTGGACCGCACTGGATGTGCTTCTTAATTCCTTTGTTTACTGTTTCCCCTGCAAAAGTGAGGAAGAACAATGACCCAGATCCAGACCCCCCCCTACCCCTGTCCCCCCACCACCCATACCCCCCCCCCCCCCCCGCCAGGTTTCTCACTACACCTGGCTCCAGTTAATATGCCAAGTCCTGTTTTATTTGCCTCTAAACACTCGTCATTTGCTTATCCGCAAAATAAGAAACGAACGGTATTTGAATAGCAAATCCCTGCAGGTGACCCGGTGCGCAGGCCAAACAGAACAGAACAGGACAGGAGCGACGGCTTATGCATGCAAGACACACGCACAGGACCGAGGCGAGGGGGGGGGGGGGGGGGGTGCCGCAGCATTAACAAACAGCTTCGTTTGCCATTTCCCCAGGAAACGAAGTCGCGCCTCTGATTAAATGCAAAGCAGTCTGGGAAGGAGAGAAAGCTCTGTCGGGTGAAAGCAGGTGACCAAACGCAGCCACACACCACCACAGAAAAAAAAAAAAAAAAACGAAGCAGGTGAAAAAACACATTTGCATCGCAGAATATATTTTTTTTTTCAGGTACGTTTAGCCTGGGCCATTTAATAGAGGCACATTCCGTCCACTTGTACAGGCGGACATACACTGACGCCGCACAGGCTGCGTTCTGTTTTAAAGGATTTTAGCAGCTCTTACCCACCGGGGGAATTGAACCTAAGAGCTTCTGGCTATCAGTTAACGGCCCTCTAACCCCCCCCCGCCGTGCTGGTGCCCTTGTTGAAGCAAGGTGTACCCTGTGCCCCACAGGATGATATACCTCAAATAATGCATGATCAGAGCAGGGGGCCTGATACCCCAGGATGGGCTATAAGAGTTGATTACAAGTGTTTGTGCTGGTATGAGGCCCTGTGAGCTCTGTGGTGCTGGGTGTTTGCGGGGCCATCGGGCTCACTGTGTTTATGAGCGGTTGGGCCACGGGGTCATTTCACGGATGGCTGTTATCAAGTGTAGCGCCGTGGCGCATTCGTGAAGATGTGACACGCATCGGCACTGTTGTGTGTGTGTGTGTGTGTGTGTGTGTGTGTGCGTGCATGTATGTACGTGTGTATGTATGAGAGAGAAAAAATGGGAGAGGGAGAGAGTGAGAGAGAAAGGAAGAGAGACAAAGAGTGAGAGAAAGAGAGAGATTGTGTGAGAGACACACACACACACACACACAACTGTCGGTCAACACTTAGATAGGTATGGTTAGGTTACCTGATCCAGAACCCTTTTAGAGTTGAATTAACACTGACCATGTTACTGTGAATGATGTTGAAAGAATGTTACCTGTCCCTGACTCTGTGTGTGTGTGTGTGTGTGTGTGTGTGTGCATGCGTGTGGTTGTGTGATTCCTGCCATGTGGGTCATAACCCCTCCCCCCCTGCCCCCCACTGCATTGTGTACCATCTGCTTTCCTCCCCCACCAAAAACACCGACCCCGGCCCCCCAGGCACAGGTCATGACCTTCGACCCTGCTGCATCATGCTGTGGTTAACTTCCTGCTTCTTCCTGACCCAAGTTGTTGAGTTCCTGTCCCTGGGCTGGGGCTGTTGTATGTAACCTATGAGTGTGGGTTGTGTGTGTGTGTGTGTGTGTGTGTGTGCATATATGTGTGTGTGTGTGTGTGTGTGCATATATGCGTGTGCGTGTGCGTGTGCATGTGTATGTGTGTGTGCGTCTGTGTACGTACAGAATGTACTGTGTGTGTGTGTGTGTGTGTGTGTGACATTGTGTGCGCAACTGGATGCATGTCTAGAGTGAAGAATAACACTATAGAGATGGCAAAAGACCCAGTACAGTCATTCCTGCATTTTTTTTTTTACTGATTTATTTATTCATTTACATCTTTATGGATACTGGCAGTCAATGGGTACAATTCCAAAATTCAAATAAGTACTTAAAGTCAACTATGATTTATTAGCATTGCATTGCAAAGATGAATTTACAAATATCAGCCGTTTCAGCTGCTCCCAGCTATCGGCACTACAGAACAGAATTGATCGCGGTATAAACAGGACGCATCCATCGCAATAATTAGCAGTTGTACACTGTTACAGACGGTATCATCAGAGAATTGCATATGCAAATGACGGTGGGGAATACAACCCAATCCGCGCAAATGAGACGTGCAGGATAAATACAGAACGATAGGGAACATAATAGCTTTCCCAAGGACATCTTTTCATTAACACTAATTTAACAGACATAAAATTGTTGCCATCTTGATTAATAAAGCGCGATTTAACATACGGATTAAATGTTTTTTAAAAGACATTCTTAGGTGAAGTACATTTTTACAACACTTTAAGGAGTTTTAAAATAGCGATGGTAGAAAGAGCTCAGACTAGTATCTTCATTTCCACGGGAGCGACAGATTGGCGTTTGTCTCTTTAAGGACCGCACCGTCAACCACGTTACTTTGATTGACAGTTGAGGATTGTCACTCTCCCGCAGACCGACCTTCTCCTTCTCCATTCCAATCTCGGCGCTGGCGCGCCTGCCATTGGCTGTCGTTCGCGTAGCTCAGCATGATCGACAAGCAGGGACTCTCAGGGATGAACCCCATTGGTGAGTTTTTCTTGCAACGACTTGTTCCCACGTGGGTGCATAGACTCTATTGGCCGAGTTCAGTTTTCTGGGGTGGTCCTATGTCCGGTTAGCGCTGGGAGTGTGAAACCGCGTGTGAAAGTACCCAGTGTGTAGGTGTAGGACAGGGAGTTGCATTGTAATTGCTATTATAGAGATTATTATTATCAATACTCCTGCTTTTTTTGTTACAGAACATTTTCTGAACCAGGTACCTTCTCGGACCTCTATTTCCGTTTACTTGTTGTATTATTGACCGTTATTAATGCTCGAAAACAACTTCGATCCGATCGTTAATTGGCGACACTTTTGTCGCGATGAACTTTGGAGGATTTTCGCTTGCAGATTCCCTTTTTTGACGTTGCGGTCGGACTTTCGGTGAAAACGTCTGTGCTGTTGTTCGTGTTTTACTTTCATTTCGATCCATTTGGATATCATTCCCGTGGAGACTGCATCGTTGCGCTCGAAGGAGTGAAGATATTTCTGCACGGGGCGGGGACTTATTTTTCTTCACCTGTTTTTTTTCCCTGATGGTTCTTGTTGTGATTTTATACGTTGATTTTCTGTTCCTCTGCTGGAGTACCTTAAGAGATCAAGGAACAGGCTCACGCCCGAACTCAAGTTAGTTGATTTAAGAGCCGCGGCGACTGGAGCTCTTGTTTTGCTCTGTGGAGTAGACACCGACTGGACGGGGGGGTCGAGGATTGGTGTTCTTGTAAGGGCCCCATTTTCATCGGGGACGATCCAGGATGACTCTGTCATAATTCATAATTTCTCGGGAGAGCTTCTTGGTTTTTTATTTTCAGAAACAGGTTCAAATATAAACAACCGAGACCAGCCGATTCTCGGCCGAAGCAAGACAGAGCGAGCCATGTTTCCCCAAAGCCGCCACCCGGTATGTCCAGGAACGTCCATCAAAGAAACGGACACATTTTAAGTCCTTAACTTGCTTTTATTGACCTCGCGTAACCTTCGCAAACATGGTTTGTTACTTAGTGAGTGTAAACTCTGGTGCCTTTGTCGGCGCTGTCGCGTTGGCCACATGCGCTTTGCTGCAGGGTACGGATGCTCGTATTAAATCCGCTCTGGTCTCAAGCATCTTCTTTGTTTGTCCTTTGATTAAGTACAACAGGCGGCCAGGCTCGCTGTGGCTCACTTTTAAATTGGTCTCATGTGATGTAGTCTAGCTAATTGGACAATGACCTAGACTCAAATGGGCTTCATAGCTTAGCCTAATAATATGTTGGTGATATTAACGATGTTCGTTAAACTAAATATTGTGTGTTTTACGTCGGTTACATTTAGTTTTCGCCGCTGTTACAGTTGTGCTTGTGTTGTTTACGGAAATCCCCTGTTTTACAGAGTACAATTTGCAGGATTGTATCCTGGGTTTCTATGTGTTTCTGATGTTGTCGATGTGTGTTGCTTTGGCAGGCTCCGCACCAGGGTCCTGGGCAGCCGTTTAAATTCACAATTCCCGAGTCCTTGGATCGGATAAAAGAAGAATTTCAGTTTCTGCAGGCCCAGTATCACAGGTTTGTGCGCTATCCGATTTACATCGGAAGAGTCAAAACTGAAATGTGTGTGTCGGGCGTGCGGCGTTTGCATGCGGGTCTTTGTGTCGGGTCTGCGGTAGGTAAGGCTGTGGTTTGGGCCTGGAACCACAGGGGGGCGTTTCAAGTCAGCCTCGATAACTGCTATTTCCGCCTGTCCGCAGCCACGAGCTGCTTCTCTAAATATACGTGGTGTGTGCGGACTGAGAGAGAGAGATTGAGCGAGAGTGTGTGCTTTGTGTAAATAAACACAGCCGCCCAAGAGTTTAGAAGTGAATGGGTGGCCTAAAACACTGGTCTTTGGGAGCGTAGTTTTGGTTGTTTAAAGTGGATTCCGTGTGGCAGCCACGTGACCCACAATCGTGCTTCCAACTTCCTGTGTGACGTCACCACATTTGTCAAAAGAACTTTTGATTTCTTTTCGCCCTAGAATGATCCGGACTAGGCAGATGCTGAGCCCTAGTTTAAAATGCAAGACAAAAAGTAATTTAAACACCGTGTTAGTGTTGCCGTTGTGATGTTCCTGTCAGTCAGGACTGGACCCTCTGCTCAATGTAAAAGAGGAAGTTCCCCTCTTCCCCCCATTTTAATCTTGAGTGTGTGTGTGTTAACACAACAACTAACAACAACAACAACAACACGTATTCAAAACTTGACACCTGCAAAACATGTCAATGTGACCATGTCACATTCATGCAAAATGTGTGGTTTGTAGTGTGCGCATATGAGTGTGTTGGTGTGTATTTTAAATTTTAATAAGGTGTAAACTGAAATTTGTGAATAGAAAGTAATTAACTGAACATTCTAATGTTGTTGTAACCATCACTGCTGGTAATTGAAAGCAGTGGTGTTCTAGAACACTGACCTACAGCTTTGGGGGGAAAAAAACCTTGTGGAAACGCTGTTCTTGAAAGGGTTGAGATGCTCTGTGTGTGTTTTTCTCCCCTCAGTCTGAAGCTGGAGTGTGAGAAGCTGGCGGGGGAGAAGACTGAGATGCAGCGCCACTATGTGATGGTGAGTCCTTCTGACACCACTGTGATGGGTTCACCATAACACACACACATACAGTCACACTCTCTCTCTTATACACTCACACCCACTTTCACACTCACAGACACTCACCCACACATGCTCTCACTCAAATACATACACACACACTCTCTTTCAAACACACACACAATGTGTCTGCATGTTTTGCGTGTGTGATGTGTTGCCATATTTTTCGTGTGTTTGTGTTTCGTGTGTGTGATGTTTTGCCATCTTTTGCATGTGATGTGTTGGCATGTTTTGCGTGTTTATTGGCATGTTTTGTGTGTGATGTGACGTATGTTTTGTGTATGTGATATATTGGTCTGTTTTGCGTGTGTGTAATGTGGTGTATGTTTTGTGTATGTGATATATTGGTCTGTTTTGCGTGTGTGTAATGTGGTGTATGTTTTGTGTATGTGATATATTGGTCTGTTTTGCGTGTGTGTAATGTGGTGTATGTTTTGTGTATGTGATATATTGGTATGTTTTGCGTGTGTGTAATGTGGTGTATGTTTTGTGTGTGTGATATATTGGTCTGTTGCGTGTGTGTAATGTGGTGTATGTTTTGTGTATGTGATATATTGGTCTGTTTTGCGTGTGTGTAATGTGGTGTATGCTTTGTGTGTGTTATATTGGTCTGTTTTGCGTGTGTGTAATGTGGTGTATGTTTTGTGTATGTGATATATTGGTCTGTTTTGCGTGTGTGTAATGTGGTGTATGTTTTGTGTATGTGATATATTGGTCTGTTTTGCATGTGTGTGATCTGTATATTTTGCATGGGCATGAACGTGGGACTGGCAGTGCTGTGGCTGACTCCGCCCCTTTCTCTTTTACAGTATTATGAAATGTCCTATGGGCTCAACATCGAGATGCACAAACAGGTGAGTCCTGCTTTACCTGTCCTTACCCTCCAGAAGGGGCGTGGCCCACTGCAGGTAGGGTGAGCACAGAGGTAGTGTTTTAGGTGTTGCAACCCAACAGCAGGGAGACTGAGGGGGTAGGTGGTGTTAGAAGACTGAGGGTGGTGCAGTAGCTGGTGTTTCAGGTAGGGGGCTGATGATGGTGCTGTTGGTGAGGTTAGATGACTTTACGCAGTGTTCAGAGACAGATAATGGTGCTGCAGGTGGTCTTAGTTGACCAGGTGGGGCTAGGTGACTAGGTGCATTTATGTGACTGTAGGTGGGGTTGTAGGTGTGGTTGTGTGACTGTAGGTGGGGTTGTAGGTGTGGTTGTGCGACTGTTGGTGGGGTTGTAGGTGTGGTTAGGCGACTGTTGTTGGGGTTGTAGGTGTGGTTAGGCACTGTGTAGGGTATTTGTAGGGCGGGTTTAGGGCTGGGAGTGGGGTATATTTATAGCAGTAGTAGCGGTTGCTGGTAGGGATGTATAAGGGTGCGTGTTGTGGTTGCAGTAGGCTGTGTGTGGACTGTGTGCCTGTTCTCAGACCCAGGGGGAATTTATCAGCTGATGGACTGGAACTGTGTCTGATTGTGCCTCTGTCTCACTGCATTACACAGCCCTGGGGGGGGGGGGGGGGGGGACAGATTGATTTGCCTACCCCAGGTCTTTATTCCATGATTACAGCGGGAATTGGGGAGTGAAGAGGGGGTGTGAGGGGGAGGGTTAGGGGGAGGTGGGGGGGAAGGGGGGGGTTCTCATTTCGCCCTGTTTCGGCACGGCCCCCTCGGGGACGGGCGCTGGGGGTCGGGGGGGTTAGCGGCCCGGAGGAGGGGCCTGGTAACCGCCCTTTTAAAAAGCCGCCGTTGGAGTGATCGATAGAGCCGCCGCCGCCACCGCCGCGCGCTTAGCCAGGAAACCCCCCGATCTGGCTGAAAGACAGGGAGCCCCCCCCCTTACCCCCTCCCACCCTCACCCTCCCCCCCTCCCCCCACCCCAGCGCTGCATTGTCTCATTCTCAGGCCTTTAATGACTTGGCAGCTCCCTTTGTGAGCTAAATGGCAGTTTGACAGGGCCTTTGTTAGCGGGGGGAGAGGGGGCAGAGCCCTGGAAGTCTCTACCCCGGCCTCGCTGCGCCGCAGACCAGGCGCTGACCTCACCGTGGGCCCAGGATCAAGCAAAGGCCTCCCGCTGCCTCCTTTTCTCTCTTCCTCCACCCCATCCTTTCACGGAAAGGTTTAATTCAGCTGCTAATTCCGTCTTCAGCCCCGGCAGTGGGACTCCCACACCTGTGTCCCTCTGGGCCACCGTAGGGGGCGGGTTTACTCTGGTTCCTTTCTGACATGCTCCTGTGCGTGTCTGTTGCTTCCTCCCTGCTGAGAGGGCATACGGTGTCATACTGTAGATCCACTTAGCACACACCTGTACACTGTTACTGTAGATCCACTTAGCACGCACTTACATACTCTGTTCTCCTGTTAATCCACTTGCCACACCTGAATACTGTGTGTTGCTATAAATCTGCTTAGTACATGTCTGCATATTGTGTGTTACTGTATATCCACTTAGTACACACCTGCATATGGTATCACTGTAGATACACTTAGCACACACCCATAACCAAGGCCTGCTTATATTTTTATGTATGCACACACGTGGTGTGTGTTTGTGCAGTGTGTGTTTGTGTGTGTGTATTGTGTGAGGTGTGTGTTTGTGTAGTGTGTCTGATGTGTGTTTGTGTGTGTGTGTGGTGTGTGTTTGTATAGTGTGTGTGGTGTGTGTTTGTATGTGTGTAGTGTGTCTGGTGTGTGCTTGTGTAGTGTGTCTGCTGTGTGTTTGTATAGTGTGTTTGGTGTGTGTTTGTATGTGTGTGTGTGTAGTGTGTGAGGTGTGTGTTTGTATGTGTGTAGTGTGTGCGGTGTGTGTTTGTGTAGTGTGTCTGGTGTGTGTTTGTGTGTGTGTGTGTGTGTTTGTGTGTGTGTAGTGTGTGAGGTGTGTGTTTGTGTAGTGTGTCTGGTGTGTGTTTGTATGTGTGTAGTGTGTGCAGTGTGTGTATAGTACGTGTGTGTTTGTGTGTGTGTGTAGTGTGTGAGGTGTGTGTGTGTGTAGTGTGTCTGGTGTGTGTATAGTACGTGTGTTTGTGTGTGTGTGTAGTGTGTGAGGTGTGTGTGTGTGCAGTGTGTCTGGTGTGTGTTTGTGTGTGTGTGTATAGTACGTGTGTGTTTGTATGTGTGTGTGCGCAGTGTGTGTATAGTACGTGTGTGTTTGTATGTGTGTGTGTCTGTGTGTGTATAGTACGTGTGTGTTGTGTGTGTGGGCCTCTGGTTCTGCGTGCCGCTCTCTCCCAGCACATGCATGTTTGATGGGCCTCATGCAGCATTGATGCTCTGTGCGTCACGGGCGGCGCTCGGGCGTCTTGTTGTGAAACGCGACTCTGTTTCCGCACGTTTCCTTGTTCCGCTGCTTAAATCGCTGTGGAGGAGAGCCCCGCCAGGGCTGTAGTCCTGCATAATGCAGGGACCCCCCGAGACGAGGGCGGCTGCTGTCCCGGGTTTGGCGGTCCGATTTGGGGAGAGAGGAGCTTTGGTTACCCGTCGTGGGGTTTGAGATTCTGCTCTGAGGTAGCGAGTTTTTGAACGGGTCCTTTTCAGGGTGTCCCGTGGGGAAAGCTGCTACTTGCGCTGGTCTCCTCCTTCAGCTCTGAGATTCCGGTGGAACGCTCTAGGGCGGGGGTGGCCAACCCCGGTCCTGGAGAGCCACAGGGTCTGCTGGTTTTTGTTTTTTTACTCTGCACTTAATTGATCAATTATAGCAGTTAACTCACCTCGCCTGGTTTCTTCAGTCTTAAGTGGTTGCTGTATTTAAGGTGAAAACTAAAACCAGCAGACCCTGCGGCTCTCCAGGACCGGGGTTGGCCACCCCTGCTCTGGGGCTTTTCTGCTCTTAGAATGAGAATCTTGACACCCACCGAAAGAGGGGACATTTTGGTCAGTTGTGTCCCGTAAAGCAGACTGCGTTACTCAGGAGGCCCTCAGACTGTCCAGCCAAATAAATGCCCCGTTCACCCCGCTATGAAACGCCAGGTCTCTGCGTTTGTAATCCGAACTCCACTTCAGTCCAGAGTGGTTTTTCCTCGATGTAGTTTTTTTTTCCTCATTTGACCACAGCGATGAGCTGAATTCAGGAAGTTTCCGGGCACTTGCTAACGCTAATGGGAAATCGGCCGTATCCCATGATCCCCCTAGGAGGCCGCGAAACCCGATCCCTGACCCCGCCCCGACATCGTTGGAGTGCCTGGGACACCAAGATGGATGCCCCGTTACTCAGGAGGCCGGCCAAATTTGATTGGCTGCTGCAATTTGAGCAGAATCATTGGATTTGAGAGGAGCAGAGAGACGAGATATCCAATTATCCCCGTAATTTGCAGGGGAGACTTGTGTTGCCATGGAGACGCGAGTTGGAACAAATTAAATTTTAAGCAATGAAATAATCCTAAAGTGCTTATGGGAATAGGAGAATTTGTCAGTGACACTTGGTTAAATTGAATGTAGGCCTGGCGCAGGGCTCTGTGGGTGGATGTAGTGGGCGGGGGGCTGTGTGGGGTTGACTGTGCTCAGAACGCAGCTGTGCTGACTGCAGCTGTGGTGACTGTTCTCAGTGTGCAGCTGTGCTGACTGCTGACTGTGCTTAGTGTGCAGCTGTGCTGACTGTGCTCAGTGTGAAGCTGTGTTCACTGTTCTCTGTGCAGCTGTTCTGACTGCTCAGTCTGCAGCTGTGCTGACTGTGCTCAGTGTGCAGCTGTGCTGACTGTGCTCAGTGTGCAGCTGTGCTGACTGTGCTCAGTGTGCAGCTGTGCTGACTGCTGACTGTGCTCAGTGTGCAGCTGTGCTGACTGTGCTGACTGTGCTCACAGTGCCGCTCCAGTAGGACAGCAGAACCACATGAGGTCTGACCCTCAGTGCTAAAGCTTAGCCTGCTGAAGATTAGCTTTGGCTTTATCCCCAACCCCTTGAACTGCTGGATGTTTTCCCTTTAATCTGCCTTATTCAATTATTTCAGGCCCTGAGTGTGTTACAGAATTATCCCTATTTACCATTTTTAGGTGTGTTACAGAACTGAACTGGTTTCCATGTTGTATTTACGTTCTGGCAGCGTTGTGTGAGCGTTGGTTAACGGCGCCTCTCTTCCTCAGACTGAGATCGCGAAGCGGCTGAACACCATCTGTGCCCAGGTCATCCCGTTCCTGTCACAGGAAGTAAGTGCGCGTGAGCGTGCGATGGTGCACAGTGTGCGTCTGTCTGAGTGTGTGTGTCTGTGTGTCTGTGTAGGTGTGTGTGTGTGTGTGGTTGTGCTGTGTGTGAGAGAGTGTGTGTGTGAGAGTGTGTCTGTGTAGGTGTGTGTATGTATGTGTGTGTGTGTGTGTGTGTGTGTGTGTGTGTGTGTGTGTGTGTGGGTGTGTGTGTGAGTGTGTGTGTGTGTGTGTGTGAGAGTGTGTGTGTGTGTGTAATGTACTGACTGCGATGCGTAGTGTGTTGAGCCTCTTATTGCCGGTGTGCGCTCGTTCTCCTGACAGGATGGTTTAAATGGCTGGAGCTGCTGCTCACTAAATCCAGCACACGAGTGAAATGTGACTGTGAGCTGAGACTGACTTATAGATGGCAGGTTTAACTGTGGCATCTGTCTGTGTGTCTGAAGCTGCTCTCTCTCTCTCTGTAACTGTGTGTCTGAAGCTGCTCTTCCTGTCTATCTGTGTGTCTGAAGCTGCTCTTCCTGTCTATCTGTGTGTCTGAAGCTGCTCTTCCTGTCTATCTGTGTGTCTGAAGCTGCTCTTCCTGTCTATCTGTGTGTCTGAAGCTGCTCTCTCTCTCTCTTTCTGTCTGTCTGAAGCTGCTCTCTCTCTGTATCTTTCTGTCTGAAGCTGCTCTATCTGTGTATCTGAGGCTGCTGTATGTCTGTCTGTCTGTCCGTCCGTCTGTCTGATGGCTCTCTTTGTGCTCGCAGCACCAGCAGCAGGTAGCTCAGGCAGTGGAGAGGGCCAAACAGGTGACCATGGCCGAGCTCAATGCCATCATCGGGGTACGTGGACTTCCTGGTCTACCTCCTACAGTGTGTATACTTTCATTTTACTTCCTGGCATGGGGGATTGTGGGTCATGTTTGTGTGTGTGCAGTGATGTGGGGGATCATGGGTAATGTGTGTTCTGTGATGTGGGATTGTGCATAATGTTATGTGGTGGGGGATTGTGGGAAATGTGTGTTCTTTGATTGGGGTTTGTGGGTAATGTGTGCCATGGTGGTGTATTGTGGGTAATGTGTACTGTGATGGGGAATTGTGGGTAATGTGTGCTGTGAAGGGGGATTGTGGGTTTTTTCCCCTTCACAGTACTCCAGTTCAGTGTCTTAGTGGATGGATGACAGGATATCAGTAGGGATATTCACAAGGCGGGGGCCTGGGGGGGGGGTATTAGGGAAGCATGGTGATATTAGCATTTCTGGCTCTTTTGACTGCACCTCTTGGCAGTGTTTTTTTTTTGGATGGCTGTGATGTTTGTGATGTTGCTGTGTCTTTGTGTTCCAAATGAATTTAATGAAGCATGTGTTTACCCTGTACCCCCGGAGCAAAAGGCCCCGTGCTTTTTTTTTTAGCTGTCAAAGGGTAGACTCTGCTGGGGGAGGGGGGAGGGGGAAGGGGGCAGGGAGGGGGGGTACGGAATCAGCCGCAGTCGACGCGGCTAAAATAGACCTTTTGAAAGAGAAGAAATGGGGTTAAAAAAGAGGCCCTCGGCATTATGGGATCTGAGGAGGCACTAGGCCTTATGGGATTTGAGGAGGCCCTTGGCATTATGGGATATGAGAACATTCAAATGACTCATTTATCAATTTCTGTTAATTGCTTGTGAGAAGACGCTGCTGCTGGTGGTTCAGCACTTCCCAGACTCTTTGTGATGGTAATTAGACATGCGGGGGGGGGCATAACGGTTTAACAATGGGGGCAGCTAATCCATCTGGGCTCGGAGCTGCTGTCCCACCGGGACGACCCCTGCGGGGAGGGGGGATTAGGGCCGATAAAAGAACCCCCGAAAAAACGGCCTTTCATCAGTCACTGGCCAGCCTGCCGCAGCTCCCAGCCCAGCGCTACTGGCATCAATTAGGGAAAATAAAGTGGGGGGGGGGAGAAAAGGGGGGTGACCTTCTCTGTCTGACACCTCCCACCCACACACACCCCCCCACCCCAAAATCTCTGGCCTGCAGGGGATTTGCGGCTTAAATTTTATTCATGTGGCTTTATAATACCTGACAGCTTATCCTTGCGTAAGTATATAACGCCTTCCCTCTGTGTGTGTGTGTGTGTGTGTCTGTCTGGGGGAGGGGGCTGTTTTAGTAAATTTGGAATTAGAAGCGTAGAGACGGACTCCAGCTCAGTGCACCGGGAGAGAGTCCCCACCGTACAGGAAGAGGAAGTCCTCTGTTTTTATTTGACCTTGCTCAAGGTCACGCAGAAGTGGGCGTATCCGTGTCTTCGCTCTGTCTGTCGGTGCGTCCCGGCTGCGGGGCCCGTGCGCCACTAAGCGCTCGGTTATGAATTATTTATGCGGACAGGTCATGTGCTCGGCTTAGAAGCGAACATTAATTAAGGTGATTAAATCATACCCCCCCCGTGTAAGCGTCTTTTCAAGCGAACGTCCTGGTGAAGTCCGGGAGCATTAGAGTCTGCTCTGCCCACCCCGGGGCTCGGAGAGCTCGATAAATTTCATTTACTGTTTAACGTCTCTGCCTAATGGAGCGGGCTTTATTACGATGGGTCCTCGCCATGATGTTTGCGTGTGCATTGTGTTCACTCCTGTGTGCTGGTGTGATATGAGTGTGTGTGTGTGTGTGTGTGTGTGTGTGTGTGTGTGTGTGTGAGTCCTGTTTGGCGTGCGATGAGTGTGTGATATTAGCGTGTGCAGTCTTTGTGTGGTGTGTGAGGAGTGTGCGATGCTAGTGTATGGAGTCCTGTGTGGTGTGTGATGTTGGTGTGTTTTGTCACCTGCTATATGCAGTGAGTAAGGCCTGTGACCATCCTCACCATCAAATGTCGTAAAATCCCCCCCCCCTCACACCAACCCCTGATGACACAAACACAATCCTCACACCACGCCCCCCCCCCCTTGTTTTGCGGTGATGTGTCAACCTCACCCAACCCCCATTCAATGAGGCAGCTGCCCCCCCACCCCCTCCAAAAAAAATCCCAGCTGTCAGTATTGTTCATGGCTGGACCCTGTTCACTCAAAGGGGGGGTGCAAGGCCCTTGGGGGAGTGAGATGGGGCAGGAGAGGGGGGGGGGTCATGACTCAGACAGCTATTAGCAGCTTGAAAGATCTCCTAAGTACTCCATGTGGGAGAGAACAACAACTATGAAGGAGGGGGAAAAAAAGAGAAAAGATTAGTGTTTGTACTGCCAGGAGACGATTCCAGGCCGTGTGATTGGTCCATCGAGCATGTCATCCAGCCAGTCAGTGCTCATGGTGTGGCCGAGTGGTACAGTTAGCACAGGAGGTGTAGAGTAGTCTGTACTGTACTGTATCACACAGTGGACTGACTGTTTCACATAATCACTGTTATCCTGCAGCTGTGGAGTCACTGGTTATTAAATCAGCGTTTTATCTGATCCAGCGCTTGGCTGAGTCCGTTATAGCAGCCTGTCCATATGCCGTAAAGATCTGTGCATGTGTGTGGCCAGATCCCAGCTGCGGCTCACCTGACCAGTGTGCTGTTAGCCCCCTGCGGCTATACTTACATAGTTACACTGACAACGTTACCCCGATGGCTAACTGAGCTTTAATGAACGGCTGGTTGATTGATTAGTCAGCCTTACCGTTTGATTCATCGGTTCACTCATGGATTAATTGGATGGATGGATTTGCTGGGTTAGCTGATGTATTGACTGTATAATCGAGTGGTCGATCGTTTTATTTACAGATCGATTCTTTCTCTCTTTTCCGCAGCAGCAGCACCTGTCTCACGGCCACGCCCCCCCTGTCCCCATGACCCCCCACCCTGCGGGTTTGCCGCCCCCCGGCCTGCCTCACCTGGGGGGCAGCGCCAGCCTATTGGCTCTCTCCAGTGCCCTGGGGGGGCCGCCTCACCTGTCTGTCAAAGACGACAAGAAGAGCGCCCACGAGTCGGACCACCACAGAGGTGAGCGGCAGGACAGGATCAATTAGGACTGAGCGACCCGAGCCAGGTCTACCTGTGTGACACCTGAGTTTACCTGAGCCGGGTTTACCTGTGTGACACCTGAGTTTACCTGAGCCGGGTTTACCTGTGTGACACCTGAGTTTACCTGTGTGACACCTGAGTTTACCTGTGTGACACACCTGAGTTTACCTGAGCCGGGTTTACCTGTGTGACACACCTGAGTTTACCTGAGCCGGGTTTACCTGTGTGACACACCTGAGTTTACCTGAGCCGGGTTTACCTGTGTGACACCTGAGTTTACCTGAGCCGGGTTTACCTGTGTGACACACCTGAGTTTACCTGTGTGACACACCTGAGTTTACCTGAGCCGGGTTTACCTGTGTGACACCTGAGTTTACCTGTGTGACACACCTGAGTTTACCTGAGCCGGGTTTACCTGTGTGACACACCTGAGTTTACCTGAGCCAGGTTTACCTGTGACACCTGAGTTTACCTGAACCAGGTTTACCTGTGTGACACACCTGAGTTTACCTGTGCCAGGTTTACCTGTGTGACACCTGAGTTTACCTGAGCCAGATTTACCTGTGCTACACCTGAGTTTACCTGTGCCAGGTTAACCTGTGTGACATCTGAGTTTACCTGAGCCAGATTTACCTGTGACACACCTGAGTTTACCTGAGCCAGGTTTACCTGTGACACACCTGAGTTTACCTGTGACACACCTGAGTTTACCTGAGCTAGGTTTTTGGCTTCATTCTCCACCCTGGCAGGGAAAGCTTGCTGCTTCTGCTTTTTGTTTTGTTATTTTTGTGTGAAGTGAAGGGGGTCTGCAGCATGTCTGTGGGGTCCAGCCCGTCTCCCGCTGAATCTCTTCCATTCTCTTCCTTTCATTCTGTTTTCCTTTCATCTCATTCAGAACATTCTCTCATTTTCACATCCCAGGGGCTCTGGCTCATGGATGCCATGCAATGTTTTCATGTTTTTTTTTGGTTTTGTTTTTTCTTGTTTTGTTTTTTCTTTTTAAATTCAGAATTCAGGTGTAACAAGGTGAAACTTGGAACGTGTATTACTAATATTGTACTATTTTTAAGAATATGGCATATCAATACATATTTAATGACATATTTAAAATAAATGACTTGAAAATAAGGGATATGTTAGTGCTCTCCTGTGTGTGGTGGGGGGGTGAAAAGGGGGGGGGTGCAAGCTCAGGTGTGTTTTTGCACTGTGGCAGAACAAGAGCAGCACAAAACTGCAACACCATTTCAGGTTAGGTCCTGATTGGTGAGTTTTAATTTTGTGCGTGTGTGTGTGTGTGTGAGTGAGTAAGATTGAGCAGAGATTCATTGAGGCTAATGGGGGACTCCTCTGTATTGCAATAATGACAAGAACTTGCACTTTGCGCCTGTTTTTAAATGGAATTAATTTGACTGGTAATTAATTCATTTTGCTGTAAGGTTTTGGTGGGGTCATGTGACCTGTGAGCTACAGGAAGTGTGTAAAACGAGCCTTAGTTTTCTGTGCTGTATGAGGACGTGTGCAATGCTACTCTGAATAAAGGCTGCTTAAAACATGACTTGCCCCCTGTGTTTCTAATTCCTCCTCTTCCTGTGTTTTCCTTTCTTGTCTGGCTCCTTCTGAACGGCCATGTTTGTGCATTTCTCGGTAACCGTGGGAACAGACCGAGAGCCAAGCACGGTAAGTGGCGCTCCCTCTTCTCTCCTTTTGACCCTGTGCACAGGTGTGCAGCGGTCAGGTGTTGGTGCGCAGGTGAGCAGCGTCTGGACGGTAGTGTTCAGATGTTGCTGTGCGGATGAGTAGTGTTCAGGTGTCAGTGTGTACAGGAGAGGCTGGGTCTGCCAGCTGTGTGTAGCATTCCTGGGTTTGTTTGTAAAACTCCAGAAACAGGTGGCCATTGCTCACGCTGCATCAAACCTAGTTGGGCTGTGCTAACGCTAACTAAATGGATGCTAATGATCTGACATGGCGAATGTAAGCTGGAGCTAGTTGATATTAAAGAGCTACTGGGTCTATAGCTATCCTGGTAAGTATACTGTTCCAAACAAATTCAGAGTTATTGTTAAACGTACAATGTTCTGGGTATTTTGGATAAACCAAAAAGCTATGTGGTGCTCCATGTGTGTTTTAGTTGGTTTGGCTTCTGCCATCTACTGGCCGGAGTAGGTCCATTTCCTTGGCTAATGTAGGCATCACTACCCTGACATAAATACATTACCCAGATAGCCAGTCGGCTCAGCATTTAGCAAGATGCTCACATCCAAATTGACAAATACAGAATGCCTCAGTGCAGCAGGCCGTGGTGACACTGCAGGATCCCCATGCAGGCTGTGGGGCCCCAAGCACCCCCCCCCCATCGTGTTTCTTGCTGGGGTGTCCCCCTGAGTTACGTGTGTGGCTTCTGTGTTGTTTAGCAGAAAATGTCACGGTTCGTTGCTTTGTGGCACTGCAGCGGTTTTTGTGTTGGCCGTGGGACAGTACACAGTAGTTGTGATGATTTTGGAGGGATGTAGTTGTCTGTGTGGTGTTTTTGGGGTAGTGTAGTGGCCCGTGGGTGTAAGTGTGTGCGTGCGTGCGTGTACGTAGGGGTTATGGTTATTATGGCTGTGATTGGGTAAGGGTTATATTTATTTATAGTTTTGGTTGGGTTATGGTTGGGTTATGAGTATGATTGACGTAAGCGTTAGACGGTCCGCCTCTGTCCGCCGCGCTTCTTGCTCTCGCCGCCGCGTTTCTCTCCGTCCTTCGCCGCGAGCGTGCGGGCTAGCGCGCGGCGTCCCGCGCCCGTCTCCCGATGTCACGCCGCTCCTCTCTCCCTCTCCTTCCCTCTTTCACACGGAGCCGTTTCATCCCCCCCTCCGCTCGTCCTGTCAGGCGCTGTAATGAAGACGCCCGGCGCGGCGCGGGCTCGCTGAACAGAGAGCATGCTGGGAATCGCTCCCCTTAGCGATGACGGGGGGAGATATCAAAAGACAACAGAAGAAATGTCTTTGGTGAACCCCGGCCCTCACGCTCCCGGCCCGGACGGCTCTGACAGCGCCGCGCGCCGACAGAGTTCATCACCCCTGGCAACCGCGCTGCGGAGACCTGTCTCCACCTCTCCCATCTCATCTCCACCTCCTCACCCCCCCACCCCCCCCACACACACCCGCCCCAGTCTTCCTCCAGGCAAAATGCCGGCTTGTGTGGTATGATACGACTGAAGGTAGAAATCCATAAATCAGCATATGAATGAGAAACGCGTCTCCTGTGGTCCGCAGCCTGAAGGCAGCGGTGTTCCAGCCGCGGAAATGACCTTCGGGGCTAGTTCTTACGAGCCGCGTGACGTGTGAACTACGCGTTCGAGCGGAAAACGGTTCAGCCACCGCAGTGCGCTCACCCCACCGACGTCAGCGTG
>NC_057942.1:40071470-40161470 GCF_018555375.3 Anguilla rostrata | reverse complement strand
ACACATGCGTCTGTGCTCAATTTAATGTGTGTGCGTTCAGTGAGTGTTCAGTGTGTGCTTGTGTGTGTTCAGTTTAATGTGTGTGTGTTCAATTTAATGTGTGTGCATTCAGTGAGAGTTCAGTGTGTGCTTGTGTGTGTTCAGTTTAATGTGTGTGTGTGTGAATGTGTTCAGTGTGTATGTGTGTTCAGTGTATGTATTCAGTTTAATGTGTGTGTGTTCAGTTTAATGTGTGTGTGTGTTCAGTGTGTGCGTTCAGTGTGTTCAGTGTAAAATCAGAGCTGTGTGTGTTTTCGGCAGCAGGCTTGCGGACCCCGCTGGCAGTGCCAGGCCCGTACCCCGGGCCGTTTGGCATGGTGCCCCACGCGGGTATGAACGGGGACCTGACCAGCCCGGGCGCCGCCTACGCCAGCCTGCACAACATCTCCCCTCAGATGAGCGCCGCCGTGGCCGCCTACGGACGCTCGCCCATGGTGCGTACCGCACACCGCACACGTACCGCACGTCACACGCGTACCACACACCACACGCATACCGCACGCCACACGCGTACTACACGCATACCGCACACCACACCCATACCGCACGCCACACGCGTACCGCACACCACACACGTGTGCTGCCTGCGCGTTACACGTGTCGCGTGCGGGAGAGAGTGAGGGGGAGGGGGAGAGAGTGGGGTATTATGGTAGAGCGTGGAGAGTGGTAGAACATGGAGGTGAGTGGTAGAGCGTGGGGGAGAGGAGGAGATAGTGGAGGAGAGTGGTAGAGCATTGAGGGGAGTGGTAGAGAGTGAGGGAGGGGAGTAAGAGAGAGTGGAGGAGAGTGGTAGAGAGTGGAAGAGAGTGGTAGAGAATGATAGAGAGTGGTAGAGTGGAGGAGAGTGGTAGAACATGGAGGTGAGTGGTAGAGCGTGGGGGAGAGAAGGAGATAGTGGAGGAGAGTGGTAGAGCATTGAGGGAAATGGTAGAGAGTGAGGGAGGAGAGTAGGAGAGTGGAGGAGAGTGGTAGAGAATGATAGAGAGTAGTAGAGTGTGGGGAAGAGAAGGAGAGTGGAGGAGAGTGGTAGAGAATGATAGAGGGTGGTAGAGAATGGAGGATGGGTCCATGCTGACTGAGCTTTAGTCCTGTAGTTTCTCAGATCAGCTGCAGTAGTTAAAACTCAGATGTGAAAATGAGTGTCTGCTTTCTCTGGCTCTCAGTCCCCATCCGGCCTGCTTCTCATTACGCTTACAAAACACCGCATTTACATTTTTACATTAAATCTTTGCTTTGAAAAGGGTAACTTGGTTAAAGCGGTTTGTTGGTGATATTTAAAATTTCACATTATGTTAAATGAGTTTTGCCCGTAGCTCAGTCGCTTTTGTAAAACATTCATTATTCAGAGAGTGAAAGCAGGCTCGTTAGTCTCGGAGGGATAGGCTTCTGCAAGCGCGCGTGCATGTGCGCAAGTGTGTGTATGTGCATGAGTGTGTGTCCATATATGCTTGGGTGCAAGTGTGTGTGTGCATATGTGAGTATGTGCATGCATGCTTGTGTGCAAGTGTGTGCATGTGCGCAAGTGTGTGCATGTGCATGTGTGCGTGCATGTGCGCAAGTGTGTGCATGTGCATGTGTGCGTGCATGTGCGCAAGTGTGTGCATGTGCATGTGTGCGTGCATGTGCGCAAGTGTGTGCATGTGCATGTGCGCAAGTGTGTGTATGTGCATGAGTGTGTGTCCATATATGCTTGGGTGCAAGTGTGTGTGTGCATATGTGAGTATGTGCATGCATGCTTGTGTGCAAGTGTGTGCATGCGTGTGTGTGTGTGTGTGTGTGCTGTGATTCAGGTTTCTCAGAGTTTCTGTTGCAGTGTATCTGCATGTCACTGTATGATTTAAATAATACAGGCCGATTCATCCTCACTCTGTGTGTGTTTGTGTGTGTGTTGAGCAGGTCGGCTTTGATCCGCACCCCCACATGCGTGTACCTGGAATGCCTCCCAACCTGCCCGGGATCCCTGGAGGCAAGCCGTGAGTACCACACGCCACACGCCACACGCCACACACAACACGCTACACACCAGCGAGACGCACGGATGAGTCACCCCCCCCCCGCGCTCCCCTGACGCGGCGGCTCCTGCTGAGCTGTGATGTCATCTCCGTCTGTCCCTGTCTCCTCCCCTCTGCTGCCCCCTGTCTGAGAAAAGCGAATATTACAGCAGGAGGGTGCCTGTCCGCTGTCCTTTAAATAAAGAACAGGCTGAAATCCCACAGGCCACACGGGAGAGCTCGATTGGACAGGCCTGCTAAAAAAAAGTGCTGTGACGTCAGAAATCAATCTGATTAAGTTTAGATTCTTCTGGAGGAAACGTGCCTTTTAGTTCAGTTTATCAACTTCCTCTCCGTCGCCTCCCTCTCTTCTCTCCTTCTTCCTCCCTTCGGCTCTTCCTCTTCTCTGCCGTCCGCAGGGCTACTCCTTCCACGTGAGCGCGGACGGGCAGATGCAGCCGGTGCCCTTCCCTCCGGACGCTCTGATTGGCCCGGGCATCCCGCGCCACGCCCGCCAGATCAACACGCTGAGCCACGGGGAGGTGGTGTGCGCCGTCACCATCAGCAACCCCACCCGCCACGTCTACACCGGCGGCAAGGGCTGCGTGAAGGTGTGGGACATCAGTCACCCCGGCAACAAGAGCCCCGTGTCCCAGCTCGACTGCCTGGTGAGAGAACGTTCTTCTCCTCTCTCTTTCTCTTTCTCTATGTCTTTCTCTCTCTCCCTCTCTCTTTCTCTTTCTGTTTCCCTCAGTCTCTTTATCTCTGAAATTCAAATGCTTTATTGGTAAGACATATTTCAAAATACCTATTGCCAAAGCGTAGTGATAACAACAATTATGTGACAATATTTATTAAAAATTAAATAATATTTGATTCAAATGATAATTATTATATATTAATATGTGAGTGACCTGCCAAAGCAAACATATTTATTTATGTATATATATACAAATTTATTGATTTACTACTGTTGTTGCTGCTATTATTGTTACATTTATCATTATTATTATTATTGAACATATTATTGCTTTGGCAATAATTACATTTGTGATTTACATTTGTTTTTCGTGCAAATAAAGCAACTTGAATTTTAGTACTCCTTTATTGTTGCTCTCTCTCTCTTTTTCTCTCACAAACACTCTCCCTCTCAGTCTCTCTCACACACACATACACACTGTCCCTCTCTCTCTTACACACACTCACTCTCCCTCTGTCTCTCTTTCTCACACACACTCACTCTCTCTCTCTCTCTCACACACACACACACACACACTCTCTCTCTCTCTCATGCACACACGCAGTAGGAGCTGTGCTGTAACCCCTCTTGTCTCTCAGAACAGGGATAACTACATCCGGTCCTGCAAGCTCCTCCCGGACGGCTGCACCCTGATCGTGGGGGGGGAGGCCAGCACGCTGTCCATCTGGGACCTGGCGGCCCCCACCCCCCGCATCAAGGCGGAGCTCACCTCCTCCGCCCCCGCCTGCTACGCCCTCGCCATCAGCCCCGACTCCAAGGTCTGCTTCTCCTGCTGCAGCGACGGAAACATCGCGGTCTGGGACCTGCACAACCAGACCCTGGTCAGGTGAGGCCTGCCCGCTACAGGACAAGCTGCCGAATCAGCAAGTCTGCTCTCATGTGTATCTATAATTCATCATATCTATGATCTATATCTCATTATATCTATGTTTCATGTATATCTATAATATCTCTTACTTCATGGTTACTAGGTTCCATGTATATTTGATTTTCCATGTATGTATGTATATCTATATACATAAGTGTCCTTTATATGAGGGGTTACATAGACAGGGCCAGTTGTATTGATTTTTGTGTGTGTGTGTGTGTGTGTGGGTGTGTGTGTGTTGCAGGCAGTTCCAGGGTCACACAGATGGGGCCAGCTGCATTGATATTTCTAATGACGGCACTAAGCTGTGGACGGGAGGTCTGGACAACACTGTGAGGTCCTGGGACCTGCGAGAGGGTCGCCAGCTCCAACAGCACGACTTCACCTCACAGGTACGGCCTCCACCCACCTGTGCACCTACACCCAGCCTCCACCCACCTGAGCCTCCACCCACCTGTGCACCTACACCCAGCAGAGCCTCCACCCACCTGTGCACCTACACCCACCCTACACCCAACAGATGTAGCATCACAATGTCTCACTGCTCGACAGCGACCCCTGCTGGTTGATCTAGCGCCTGTTGAATATTGCCTGTGAATAAGTTTTGTGGTTAGAATAGCTTGTAGTAGGAATTGAATGTCTTCAGGATACTGTTGAACAACAATGTGTTTGTGTGGGTGTGTGAGAGAGAGAGAGAGAGAGTGTGTGTGTGTGTGTGTGTGTGTGTGTGTGTGTGTGAGTGAGTGTGGGTGTGTGTCAAAATAAAATAAGAAAAAATTTAAAAATGTAAAAGTTCAAATTACTTAAAAAAACATTAAGAAATCCCATTTCCACAAGCCTAAATAAATGTAATTAAAATGCATATCACTTAATTAAAACCCCCCAAAACATTTATGCCTACTGTTGACACATCAGTACGTCGCTCGCTTGAGAGAGAGGGACATCGTGAGCTTCTGTAAATTCGGAGATTAGGCTACGGAGGGAAAAGGGATGGGGGGGAAAAGACACTGTTTTAATTTTGTGGGTTTCTTCACCCCTCTTCCCCCTCAGATCTTCTCTCTGGGGTACTGTCCCACCGGGGAGTGGCTGGCCGTGGGGATGGAGAGCAGCAACGTGGAAGTTCTGCACGTCACCAAACCCGACAAGTACCAGCTGCACCTGCACGAGAGCTGCGTTCTCTCCCTACAGTTCGCCTACTGCGGTAAGGGCCTGCTGCTTCGGGTTAGCCTTGCTGGTAAACGTGTGATTCAGTTCTGCAGGAAACTGTGATTCAGTTCTGCAGGTAAATGTGTGTATTAATACTGCAGGTAAATGTGTGATTCAGTTCTGCAGGTAAATGTGTGATTCAGTTCTGCAGGTAAATGTGTGATTCAGTTCTGCAGGTAAATGTGTGTATTAATACTGCAGGTAAATGTGTGTTTTATTTCTGCAGGTAAATGTGTGTATTAATACTGCAGGTAAATGTGTGATTCAGTTCTGCAGGTAAATGTGTGATTCAGTTCTGCAGGTAAATGTGTGTATTAATACTGCAGGTAAATGTGTGATTCAGTTCTGCAGGTAAATGTGTGTATTAATACTGCAGGTAAATGTGTGTATTAATACTGCTGGTAAATGTGTGATTATTTGCGGTAAATGTGTATTAATACTGCAGGTAAATGTGTTATTAATCGGTGGTAATGTGATTCATGCAGGTAAATGTGTATTAAACTCGTAATGTGTATTCATTCTGCGTATGGTATTAATAGCAGTAAGTGATCATCTCTATGGAGCCAGTATATTCCAGGTAAGAACAGGTGACCATAGGAGACAGTATATTCCAGGTAAGGGCAGGTCACCATAGAGACGGTATATTCCAGGTAAAACAGGTCACAATAGAGCCAGTATATTCCAGGTAAAAACAGGCCACTACAGGGACAGTGTATTACAGGTAAAACAGGTTACTGTAGAGACAGTATGTTCCAGGTAGGAATAGGGCACTGTATCGACAGTATATTCCAGGTAAAATAGAAAATATGTCACTATATATAGGGACAGCGTATTACAGGTGAAAACAGGCATATTCCAGATGGGAACTGACTTAATGATAGCTTGTGTGTTAAACTCTATTTCAAGTGTCCCGTTAAATCATGCTGTTCATTAATGCATTTAGACATTTCCTGTGTCCCAGTATCTGTTCTTGGGGGAAAAAATAAATTCACTGTTTAATGTAGCAGGCTCTGTTAACCATGATCATCTCCTCTGTTTGGCACTTTAACTTAAGAGTTCATTTTATATTCTAATAGGATTTACAGTCGGGTCTAGAATTATTGCAATCCTTGATAAAGATGCACAACAAAGACTATAAAAAATAAAATAACCCAATTACTTAGATATATGGTAATTTTCCCACATGTGGAAAATATTGTTCTTTTTTTAATGGTTCAATGGAATCATGCAAAATAATATATTTTTTTATAGTTATACATTTATTTCTGAGAATGGGTGGCACAACCGTTTTCCCCTCCTTGTGATTAGTACTTTATTCTTTTCTTATAATATCTGATGAGGTTTGAGAACTATTCTTCCCTGCAGAACCTTTCAACATCCTGGATATCCTCAGTTCTGTATTGGTTCTCTGCTCTCTTCAGTTTAGACCACAGAGTTTAAAAAAAAAAATAGGGTTTAAGTCCAGAGACTGCAACGGCCTTTGGACCCGACTGTGTGTGATAAGTTGTAAAGTTAAATATGTTTACAGAAGCTGTTTGGTCGTTGTTCAGGTAAATGCCCCAGGAACCCTCAGGGTATATCTGTCTTGTGTTCTCTCTTCCTCGCAGTCGAAGGAGTCTTCCTCGGTCCTGAGCTGCGACATCTCTGTGGATGACAAATACATCGTCACCGGCTCGGGGGACAAGAAGGCCACCGTGTACGAGGTCATCTACTGAATACCAAAGTCTTTTTCTTTTTATCGAATCTATTTTTTTACGAACCTAAACTGAACTGAATTCAGGAACCACGCCGAATTCCACCTGTCAGCTCCAGTGACCGAGCCGTCCAATCCCGATCCAGATTCCAGGTGGCCTGGGGGTGCGGTGGGGGGGGGGCGGAGCCTCTGCAGGGCGAGGTGGATTGACAGGTAGCTGCACAGGTGGCAGAATATTCGGTGGATTGCGAAGTGGATTTCACTTTTTTTATTTTTATTTACCGGACGAAGAATGTGTGGCGTCTCAGTGACCTCAGCCCTTCCTGCTGTCACATTCTGCAACCTTCGACCCCTGACCCCTGACCTCTTACCTCTAGTGATGTCCTATCCACTTCTCTATGCTTATGCCACCTTGATATCTTTTTTTTTGATGGTCAAGCTAATGTATAAATTGTATATATTTGGTTATTACAGTAAATTCTTTTAGTAACGACAATGTTTGGTATGTCTTTTTAAAAATAACATAGCAAGGATAACACTTGGTCTAAATACTGTCTAATATAATATGATGGATTCGTCTACACAATAAATGTTTTTTCTAACAATTGTTCTTTCTTGTTCTCTGATTTCTTAAGATAATAAACACGTTTTTTAATATGTTGTGTAATAACAGTGCAAGTGTGAAGTAGCCCTGCAATTATCGAAAGAGATTTCATGACATTGTTATAACATCAAAACACGATTACATTACAGATTTAGCAGGCACTCTTATCCAGAGTGTCTGTCTTAGTGTAAGACACTATGTGTCTTTACTTAGCATTAGCATTGCATCCATTTATACAGCTGGATATATAATGAAGTAATGCAGGTTAGGTACCTTGCTCAAAGGTATAATGTCCAACCTGGGAATTGAACCTGCGACCTTCAGGTTACGAGACCAGGTCCTTGCCCACTGTACTACACTGCTGCCCAACATGTTAGTGTTAGTTTTTAAAGAATGGCCGCTTCACTCCACCTTAGGGAGAGGAAATTCCTCTCAGAATCTCTGCAAAGCTGCTCCTGGGAGCACAGATATCCATTAAGGAAATAATCTGTCTCAGGTGTGAAGTGCAGGGTCTGGTAATGTAAGATGTACAAATCTGTAAAATGAACTCCCTCAGGGTTTCCTCACCTAGACCTCCACACCTCAGGGGGGCGCTCTGCATATTCACAAGTGTGAATTTTTGAAAAAGTATATATATATATATACACACACATATTTAAGGTTCACTTATTCACCCAGTCTTTTGTCTTAGTTTTCATATTTTCTATGAAAAAACATTTTATCCATTCATCAGACAAACTATAGTTCACTTTAAAAAATTCACTTTTAAACATTTATGATGGTTATCATACCAGGATATGTTCTGTTAGGTTACATTTCTGAAGACTGCAATATAGAATGAAAGAATGTGAATTTATAAAATAAGATGCATATTTAAATGTGCACATCAAATAGAACCAGAATTATTTTAATGAATTGAGACTTTTTGGTCATGAAACAGTAAATATTTTTAAATGTAATCTCTGAAAAATATTTAGCTGAGAATAGCTGGTGCGAGGATAATTTCCACAGGTCTGGCACCTCTGAGCAAACACTCTGGTGATGAGCGATTTTCACCCTGAATGCCCTGAGTGTCTTTTATAGACTGGCTGGAGAATCACGAAAGCCAGAAGGTGTTTCGGTAACGCTTATTTACGTTCACGCTTTGCATTCGGAATGGGGAGCGGTAAAAACAAAGCAGAGCCCTGAAATTGGGGGGGGATGGGGGGGGGTCGGTGGAGGAGGTCATCAGGCACCACTCTTCATTATGATGGGAAAATCCATTTCACTGGAAAATGAGCAAAATGCATAACACTACAGTCTACATACAGACCACAGTCTACATACAAAAGTACATAAGACTAGTCTACATAGTCTTGCATACAAAAGTGGGGAAAAGTGTTAACTTCTGAATTTTTTAATTCAAATGGATGAGAATATTTATTCGAAAACCGTGGTGAAATGAATGAAAATATATATGAGGACATTTCTAATGAAAAATCTATTATAATATAAAATGAGCAAAATACATAAGACAATGGTCTAATGTCCAAGAAGTGGAGGGGGGGGGGGGGGGATGCAAAATTCTAAATTTGTGATATTTCTACTCCAATGGATGATAAATAAACTTTATTCAACAACCATGGCAACATCAATTAATTAAAATTAGTTTGAGGACATTTACTATTAAAAATCTATTTATCTGAACAATTACAGAAATATGTAAGATTATAGTCTTATGTCCCATTCATTCTACATTTTTCTCTTCAGGTAAATCATTAATATTTATTCAACTGTGGTGAAATTACTGAATGGAAATGTGCTTGAAGATTTTTATGATGAAAATATATTTCACTGGAAATAGATTTTTACAATATATTGTTATTATACTTACAATTAAATATACTACTGTAGTGTAATGCTCCAATAATACAATATTACAATAATATACAAATACAATAATAATAGGAATACACTCTGGACAGGTTGCCATCTATCATGCAGCACACACACACACACACACACCATTCACTCAGACCTGTGGAGAGTTTAGCTTCCCGTTTGAGCCTGCTGCAGTCCTTGGGTGCGGGAACAGAAACATGGGAAGAACATACTGCACCCAGAAAGGCCGGGATTCAAACCTGCACACCCCAAAACTCCATTTCATTCAAACAAGGAAATGTGTTTAATGAAAAATGTATTTTGCAGAAACAAATACTAAATATGTAAGGGTATAGTGTTACATCCCAACAGTAAAAAAATATTGGGTTGTCAAAAATGAAAGATTACCCCACGAACAAACCCTTTCCCTACATAGATAACCCTAACATTGACTCAACCATAATGATTACCGTATTCTTTACTCTACCCATAATTTTAACCCAAATTCTGACCCTACAGCCCATTTCTAGCCTTAGGAGTCTACTGCAAATATGTGATTTTTCTAGCCCCAAGAATCATCTCAGGCATGGATGAAAAACAATCTAAATGTCACTGTTTCAACCAGAGAAATGCAAGGAAATGTGTTTTACATCATTTATCATGAAAAAAGCATTGCCAATCTGTCAAAATAACTCTGAACATGGCCTCCATACACAATAATCCTCGCACAATAAGTACCATTAATGATTTATTTCAGACACGCTGGATCATCCTGAAAGATTCATAAATATTCTTTTTTTTTCTTTTTTTTAAATGAAGCGTCTCTTCTGTTTCAGTTTACAGTTGTGTGGGATGGAGAACGACAAATAGAAGACAATGGCAAAGGGAAACGAACAAAAAAATGGCGCAGACTTTAGCAGAGAAATGCAAGGAAATGTGTTGTACATCATTTATCATGAAAAAAATTATAATAAGTAGCATTAATGATTTATTTCAGACATGCTGGATCATCCTGAAAGATTTGTACATATTCTTCTTTTTTTTTTTTTAAATGAAGCTTCTCTCATGTTTCAGTTTACAGTTGTGTGGGATGGAGAACGACAAACAGAAGACAATGGCAAAGGGAAACTAACAAAAAAAAAAAAACCCCGCGCAGTCTTTTAGCGAGACCTGAACAGCCGTAATGGGATTAGCGCGCTCGAGCCCACCTGCGGGGACGTGTTGGGGGTGATTAGCGAGGACCGTGTGAAAGTATCGCGCACAAACACCTGGAGCCACTCTGGCCCCGACATCAGCTGGAGCCCACAGATACGAACGCTGCTGTCATCTCAACGCTAGGAATAATCAGCTGCCGGCATTCTGTAAACTATATTAATCCACAGATTTCACATTAAATATTTAAAGCGTGGGACAAGCTATTTGCTACAGTGTCGATAAAAATAGGATTAGTGTCTGATAGAGCTCCTCTAATCTCTTTTCCGTGGGAGAGTTTATAAAAGAATCTCCTCTGTTTTAGGAATTAATGCAGCTTCTGTTTTCAGTGTTACCTTTAGAGCTTGATCACACACGCACGCACACACACACCGTCAGAGGCTGTGTGTGTGTGTGCGCATGAGTACGTGTGCGTGTGCACGTGCGTATGTATTTGTTTGGCTATTGGCTCAAAACCCAAAATCCTCCATACGCTCAGATTAATGGGGTAACACTGCTACCAAAACATTCTCATCTTCTTAAGGTAGGAATGGAGCACACTCAGCTAACACCAGCATCTTCCCCAGGACTGTAAAACATTTTTAGAAGCTTACGTGATGCATGTGGAGATCAATTAAATCATATCAGTGATCTGTAGCTGATGCCTGAGGATGCAGCCACCATTACAGACCCCAGGACACACACACGCACACACTCTCTCTCTCAGTCATTATGGAAACTGCAAAAATGAACAAAGCGGGATTGCTTGCTGGGCTGAGCTGGGAGCTGGAGGCCGAGCGGCTCGTCTTCTGACATTAAACCGCCCGCAAATGTCAGAAAAGCATCGTCGCGCGCGTCATTGGAGGGAACCAGAGAAACGGAGCTCCGTTCAAAAGCCTTCATTAATTTGTGCAGTGTTATTATTTCCCCGTTCCTCAGGATGGCGCACGCATAATTAAACTAAATCGCGGTTGCCGGGGAGAATTACGTCGTTATTAGCGGCTCTGAAACTCCGCGGCGCTGTCAGGGGGAGATCTGGGCCGCGGCCCGCATGTTTTAGCTTCGTTTCAGATAAGCGGCTAATCGCCCGCTTTTTCAAAGGCTCTGAAACAGGGGGCGGAGCCACTCACGGTCTTAATCCGTATCTGCGTTGGGCAGGACGCGAAACCGACACCGCCAGAACCAGAGCCCTCGCGGAATGTGCCGTTACCAGAACAGGTGGCGACAGAGGAGTAATTCGGGGGTGATTTCCCAGCATGCCGTGCAACGTTTGGACCTCCTGCTTTTGGATGACCTCACAGATTCAGCATTGGACATGTGCATGGATGTCGCACCCTTCTCCCCTGTTCTCGCTCTCTGCAGTGAAACGCCTGCATAACTTGAAGTTAAAGGGAAAAAAAAGAGAGAAACAAGATTCCGTTTTTTTATTTATTTAAAAAAAAACAGCACATCAAAGCCTTCCAGCAGAGCTTTAGTCTATCACACATGCAGTTGAAGTGTAAAAACGCCAGGAACCATAAACTCATTATCTGTATAGCCTTCTGTACGCTGCATATGAAAATAATCATCATAATCTTCAGTGTTAAAAGGAAAAAAAGGGGGGGAGGGGGGGTGGGTTGTTAGTCACCCTTATTATATTATTGTGTGGCTTTTAACCTGACAATCACTAATTATTTCAATCCCACAATGCATTTTCTATTGTTTTTCTATTAAATGTAAAGACAGAGGGAAATTGGGGTTCCCTGTGAGACTGAAGAAGTTTTCATATATTCAGTGTTTCAAATTTTCCCTTAAAAAACTCCTATATCCTGGAGAGGTATATAACACACCTGTCCAGTCTCCTTCCAGGTAAAGGCACAGGGAACTGAATCGAGGTTCACCTTTAATTCAGATATTTAATTTTTCAGATTTCAGGTGCATTCATATATTCATTTTCAATGAAATTTCACACACAAGCAGACACACAGGCATGCATGCACACACACACACACAAGCCCGTGCACACACACGTACAAAGACAGAGGCACACACATACAGAGAGAGAGAGACACATGCAGAGGCAAACACATGCACACGGGGGCGCACACACACACACACACACACACACACACACTCCTGTGCAGAGAGAGACTAAATGGTTCCTGCAGTGACAGCCGACTCCGGAGAATAATGGTGTAATCATCCCCTCCAATCACCTGAGAGAATGAAAATCTCCAGTGATCTGATTGGACCTTGGGGAAGAATGAGCCATGATTGGGCATTAGGGACTGATCTGTGCATCATGTCCTGCACTCAGTCCAGGGTCTGTTAGGCAAGTGTGCGTGTGTGTGTACTGTATGTGTGTGTGTGTGTGTGTGCGTGTATGTGGGGGAGGGTTTGTTCAGGCTAATTTCATAATTTTGCATTCATTATTATTATTATTATTATTATTATTATTATTATTGCTGTTGTTGTTTATATGGTCCCAATATATTACTCTTGCTATTCATTATTAATGTCAGTTCTGCATTTATAACATTATGGGGCTTCTTGCCCTGTGACACAATGCTAGTTTGGGCATATCCTAATGATGCCAGCGAAAGAGCTCTCCATGTGGAGCTCAGGGGTCGAAGGTCAGCCTGTGTGTTTAAATCATTAATGCGCAACTCCGATGAATAATGCAGTAGGGATCAGCTCACTGAACAGCTATGAGGTCATCTGAGACTGTGGGGTGATGCGCACACACACAAACACACAAACATACACAGACACACACAGACATACACAGACACACACACACAAATTTTAAAAATGTAAAAAATATTTGCCAGCCGCTGGAGGTGTAATCTATGAATAAATTAATAATTATTCTCATGCTCAGAGAGTGTGAAACCCCAGCGGATGGAGCCTGTTTTTAATATCTAGGCAATTTCATGATTGGCAATGCGTGCAAGATTGTGTTCATCTGCGGCTGGACATTATGGGAAGCAGAGAGAGAGAGGTGTTTACCCCAAGATGAAGATCGCGCTGCATAATCTCTGACACATGCTATTATGGCTGTGTAGTAAGCACACAAACACATGCATAAATAAATGCCATTTGACTCGAGTTGTCAAAGCATTAAAAAAAAATTCATTCTGCTCATTTTCAGGCAAAATATGCATGCTAACGCAGCGCACTAATTGTGGTGCGGTTTTTGGGGTCAGAGGTCGAGTCGTTTAGCGTACGCGAGCATCAGAGGGGTGCTGATGCGCGCTATAAATCCGGGCAGTCTGGCAGGCTCGCTCAGGAGCGTCCGGGCGAGAGGGGAGGGGTGACCTCTAGTGTGAAACGCGTTTAACTGCGCTGTCCGAGGGCTCGGTGGAGATTTCCCAAACACGCTGTGAAACGTGTTTAACTGCCGCTGTCCGAGGGCTCGGTGGAGATTTCCCAAACACGCTGTGAAACGCGTTTAACTGCGCCGTCCGAGGGCTCGGTGGAGATTTCCCAAACACGCTGCCCACTGGACATCCCTGATCAGATCACTGTGAGTCTGCACAACACACAGTCTGCTTCAAGTCCCCACAAAACACACTTTGAAGGGACAGTAAATTGAATTTTTTGAGACTGTTAACCATTTTGAAAATGGTTAACAGTCTCAATAGGGAATTAATTACTTCCAAGCCCAAAAAATACAATTTCAAAAGACCAGCATGACCACAGAATGGAAATAAACACTCAAGTTAAATAAATGTGTAATTTCTACATCTGTAATTTTGTGAGTGTGTGTACAAGTGTGCACATGAGTGCGTGCACGTGTCTGTGTACATTTGTGTGTGAGCATGTGTAAGTGTGTGTGTGTGTGTGTGTGTGTGAGCATGTGTAAGAGTGTGTGTGTGTGTGTGTGCAAGTGCGAATGTGTGTGTGTGTGTGTGTGTAATAGTGTGTGTGTGTGTGTGTGTGTGCAGGCTTGGCAGGCTAATCAGGGCATCATCTGCAGCACCTTTGTCATGGTAAACGTTCACCCTGATGGCTCAGAGCATCAGACTTTATCTCTGACGGCTGATTGGCTCTCCGGAGCCCCCCCACCACCACCGCCTCCCCCCTCCCCTCAGCATGCCAGACAGCACCGAGCTTTTCCCAAATGAGATTTTACATATAAAAGGGAAATGCGGAATGGCCTCATCTGCAGAGGTAAACAGCAGTTCTGCGCGCGGGTGAAAGTGTAATATGAGGAGGAACACCAGGGGCTGGGTGACGGATTCACACCGGCGAAACCACACCGCCGTTACACTTAAAAGACAAAAACAAAAAAACGACACGCTCACGCTAACACCTGCTAGCACCGGCTGCGTGACTCCGTGCCATTGGCCAGCTCGCCCAGGCGTCTCCACTTCCTTTTTTCATTTTTAAAAAAATATTTTTTTCCATCTCTTTTTTTTTTTTTTCTTTTCGTCTTTTTTTTTCCTCTCTTCTTTTTCTACCCCGGCCGGTTTCGGCGGGCGGGGGGTTATTAAGATTCCGCGGCGGTTCTGCGGGACCGCGGCTCAGTATTGATGGCGCCCGTTTCGCGGCTCATTAAAATGCTGCGGGCGTGTTGTGTTCCTCCGATATCCTCTCAAATTAAACTTTCATGGCCTCTCTAGTTTTTCACATTTTTCGCTTAACAAGCCCGGAGAAATTCATTTGGCGGCGGCGCCGGGCGGAGAAATCCGCCGATAAGCCGGCGAGAAGCGGCGGGTAAATTAATAGGCGGCGAGACGCGCCCCGGGATCGCGCCCCCGCTCGCCCCCCCCCCCCCCCTCCCCCTCTCCACCCCCCCGATCCCCGGGAGGGCCCCCGCTGATTTGTGTTAAGATGGGGGGCCGGCTCTCCCACCGGCGGGAGTCAGCGCTCCGTAACAGCTGCCAATAGCCTCTTTATACCTGGGAGAGCAGCTGCTTTCTTTATTACTGCCGGGGAATCGATACCGCCTTTGGCCTCACAAAACGCTATACAAGCATTATCGGCATTTCATTTGGCAGCAAAGGGTATCGGCATCAATCTCTCCTTCTCTCTCTCGCACTCTCGCTCTCACACTATCACTCTCTCACTCTCACACTATCAGTCTCTCTCACTCTCACACTAGCACTCTCTCTCTCACAATCTCATTCTCTCCCTCTCACTCTCACTCTCGCACTCTCACACTATCACTCTCTCGTTTGAGGAAACTGATGAAGGTTTGGGGGGAAATGGATGCAGGTTTTGGGGGAGAATGGATGCAGATTTGGGGGAAAATGGATGCGGGTTTGGGGGGAAATGGATGCAGATTTGGGGGAAAATGGATGCGGGTTTGGGGGAAATGGATGCAGATTTCAAGAATCCGAGACACGTAGGTCGTGCTCAAATAATACAAAACAGCATTAGAGAAATATGTGTTCAATTCATATTAATCAGCGATGTTTAGATTAATTATGAATGATTGCGAACACCATGCTCATGAATCTTTCAAGCAAGATAAATATTTCTCCAGGTTGCCTGCCTGTTGGGTGCATGTTTAAATTGTGGATCTCTAATTACATTAATAAACAGAAATATTCAGAAGCAAGAGGAAGAGGATCTATCAGTCCTCAGTCTACAGAATAAAAACTGTCAAAACTTTGCAGAAGAAATTCTGAACTTTCTTAATCATTTAAAAGTATAAAAACCATCTTGCTGCAGGGAGACTACAGAAAATAATCACTGCACAGCCTCTTTTAGTGTCCATTCCCTACCAAATCCTCTTTTCATGTGGGTGCACAGTCTGAATCTGGTTTTAAAGCCCTTATTGAGCTCTGGTAATAATCACAGTAAAATAGTGTTGATGGGGATTGATAAATGCAGGGCCGATGGCCACTCGAAGGAAATGATGTCACAGTCTGGACAAGCCAGTTTCTGAAGATGTTTAGTGATTGACAGGGGATTGACAGAACCTCAATGAGAAGGTTCTGGTGCTCCAAGCCAACAAGAGCCTGCGAACTGGTGCTGAAACCACACCCTCTCATCATAGCCCCTCCCAGCTCTGCTCAAACCACACCCTCTTATCATAGCCACTCCCAGCTCTGCTCAAACCACACCCTCTCATCATAGCCCCTCCCAGCTCTGCTCAAACCACACCCTCTTATCATAGCCACTCCCAGCTCTCACAAACCACACCCTCTCATCATAGCCCCTCCCAGCTCTGCTTAAACCACACCCTATGAACCATAGCCCCTCCCACCTCTGCTCAAACCACACTGCCTCCACCATAGGCCCCTCCCAGCTCTGGTCAGACCACACCCTCTTGACTACAGCCCCGCCAAGCTCTGCTCAAACCACACCCCTTTAACCATAACACTAGCTCTATACTTTTTTTTTTTTACTTTACTACTTTTATACTTTACTATCATTGAGCAGTCACTCTCATCCAGGGAGACTCACAACAATTCAGACACAAGTGTAAATATCAGGGATCGAAGTGCAGTAATTCCCTGGAGTGGGGAAGTATAGTCTGAAGAGAGGCAAGAAGAGCAGACTCAATTGACAACTTGTCAGCCACCCTCCTGAACACCAAACCAAGCTATACAAACAGGAACAAAACAGCCCTAATGACCATTAAACCGCACTAAACAAATAGCAGCTAAGAAGCAGCTGGGCTGCTCTGGTGGTACCCTTGAGCAAAGGTACTTAACCTGAATTGCTTCAGTAAATATCCAGCTGTATAAATGGACTGTATGTAAACAGGCAATCTGTGTAAGTCGCTCCGGATAAGAGCAGCTGCTTAAAGCTGAAATGTGATGTAACGCAATTACAGGCTGTGGGGGAAAAAAAACAAAAAAAGAAGAGACGTCCAATCAGGTGCGAGGGCAGGTAAATGTGTCAGAGGGGAGGGGGAGGAGCTGAGGAGCAGTCTGAGGGGTGAAAGATGGCTGACATCTCTGAGTAGTGCATAATGGCACCGAATCTATAGACCCTCTGGATACTCAGCTCACTACTTTTACAGTTAGTTGAAAAGCTTGAGTGGAACACACAAACACTCAAACACACACATGCACATGCACACACACGCACAGATGTATGCACACACATACATACACACACTCAACCACACACACACACACACAAACACTTTGGCATTAACTGCGGGAAGCTTGCTCTCGCTATAAAATTTTCGCAATCTTTCATCTAATTGCAGAAAGCTGGGAAATAAATTTTTTTTTCCATTTTTTATTTTATTTTAGTTTTAAACAATGCTCTTACAACACAGGAGAAAGTACACCACTGTCTATATATATTCTCCTTCACTCTCCTTCTCTCAGATATAAAAACATGAAGGAATGAAGGGTCAGCACTAGGGGGCACTGGCATGCAGAAAAAGCTTACTAGTGTACGGAACTGAGGAGCTACAGAGAGCAACCGCCATAAAAAAATAAGACAGAGAGAGAGAGAGAGAGAGGGAGAGAGAGAGAGAGACAGAGAGAGAGAGACGAGAGAGAGAGAGAGGGGGAGAGAGAGAGAGAGAAAGAGAGAGAGAGAGAGAGAGAGAGAGTAATGTTTATTTCTGGAAAGCATTTTATAGTATCCTTGATGCAAGCACGTATTCCAAATGCAGTTTTATGTCGCAGTGATAATAATGAAGATAGCAGCAGCAGCACCAGGCAGAGGCTCTGGGCCCCGGACTAAGTGGCCGTATTGATCATAAAGACTCCCTCGTTTCAGTGTCCGTGGACTCTGGCTCATTGTGAGTGATGGTGGCTGACAGATCCGCAGATCCAATCAGGATCCGGTCCGTTTCATCGTCACGGGGGGGCTCTGGGGGGGGGCTTCCAACAGTAGAGCGGAAAGCAAAACCAAACGATTATCGGCCCTCAAGAATTTGTCTTGTTTACCAAACCAACACAGCCCAGAGGAAAGGCACACAAACGAGAACAAACAAACAAATAAACAGGCCAGGGTAGCATAGTGCACCAGGACCATCAGGATGCTTACACAACCCAGCACAGCGTAGCATAGCGAAGCATGACCCCTCAGAATGCTTACACAACCCAGCGCAACCCTCAGAACACGTACACAACCCAGCACAGCGTAGCATAGCGAAGCATGACCCCTCAGAATGCTTACACAACCCAGCACAACCCTCAGAACACGTACACAACCCAGAACAGCGTAGAACAACCCTGAGAACATTTACACAACCCAGCACAGTGTAGAAAGACACAGCTCACGCCATAAACCCATAATAGATTCTGAGCTGGAAATGGTTATCACAAACCCTATGAAAGACTGTTGATCACAGTGATGTTGTTTATCACTGATCAGGTGCCCAGTCAGAGAACAATAAAAGAACAATAAACGGCTCCGACAGGACTGGGTGAAAATGCACAGAGCAATTAAGCCCTGCTGCAGGCTGCCAGCCAACCAATCAGCTCAGGGTTTCCTGAAGAGCACTGTCAGACAGCCAATCAGCTCAAGGTTTCCTGAAGCATGCTGCCAGGCAGCCAATTGGGTCAAAGTCTCCTGTAATGTGCACATTAAAAAAATAAATAAAGTCTTTCAGAGCACATATGGTCCCTGTTGAACTCGTACGTACTCTGCCAGAGTTGAATTAACGGTGAGGCCGGTGAAAATAATTACGGTGGTAGAGCGGTTATATTACAAAAATAAAAAAATAAACAAATAAACAAATAAATAAAACAACAGAGAATGAAAGAGAAAATAATAACCGTGCACATTTGCATATGGTCCTGTGAGGAGTCAAAAGACAGACTAATCTCAGAGTAAAACAAACAAAAACAAGTAAAAAACGGTTTTTCGCTTTTTATCTAAATGTCTCGGCCAGCGCAACAACAACAACAACAACAACTACAACTACAACAACAGAATGCGTGCGATTTATCAGCCGGGAAAAAAAGATAATTGTTGTACCCTCTTAATCTTTTTTGTGTGTGCTTTATTCCCCCCCTTCCTCTTGAGCGCGGTGATTACGGCTCGTTAAAATCTGAATAAAACATGGTTATCCTGGATCATTAGGGCCGCTCTGCCTCTCTCGCTCCCTAATTTGTACTCAGACGCGGCAAATGAACGGCCTTTGAGAAATGCGATTCTGATTCCAATTAGCTCTCAAACCTTGGAGATCTGCCAAGTCGCAAAAAAACAAAACGGCGGCTAATGTCACAGCCTCCTCCCTCCCTCCCTCCTCTCTCTCCCCCTGTCGGCTGAAGTGCAATTAGGAATTCCTTTTAAATTCCACATCATAAATCGCTCCCTTATTAGCAATTTTCGGCGCGGTAATCCGACCGCTGTTTATTTGCAGCCGCTAATGATTTAGCGCTGTCAAAAGGCCAGCCTCTCTCTCTCTCTCTCTCCCGGTCTCTGGCAGTCGGAGCTACAGAGGAGATGCGCCTCCGGGCCGCGCTGCCAATTAATACACACAAACAGCGCTGGCGAAGCGGCCTCGCGCTCCCCGACCAGACGGACGCGGCTTTTTAAAAATGTTATTTATTTATTTATTTTAACTTGTTGTTGTTGTTGCCGTGCCGACAGTGCAGAGGCTGCTGCTGCGCTGAATGTTGTGTGTGCCTGTGTTTGTGTGTGCGTGTGTGCGATTGTGTGTGTGTGTGTGTGTATGTGAGTGCATATGCATGAGTGTGCGTGTGTATGTGTGCATATGCATGTGTGTGTATGTGTGTGTGTGCATATGCATGCATGTGTGTGTTCGTGTTGTGACGCAGAGTGTGTGTGTGTATGTGCAGTGTGCTGTCATGTGTGTGTGTGTTGTTTGGTTGTGTGTGTTGTGTGTTTAATAGGTGTATATCGGGAGTCTTTGAGCCGCTGATCTGAGATCAGTGAAGGGCACACTGCAGTAAGAGGGCACGTTGCATCAGGGCTAATGCAAACAGCCCCACACACACTCATGCATATGCACACACACACACACACACACACACACACACACACACTCATGCATATGCACGCATACACACACACACACACACACACACACACACACACACACACACACACACACGCACACACACTCATGCATATGCACGCAGGGGGTTGTGATCTGCAGCAGCGTGTGCTCCGGACTCCTCTAATCTCCTCCAATCCCTGCTCCCCTCGATCAGAAAGCAGCTGGTGCTGACCGCACACCCAGCACGATTACAGCTTCCTCCGCTAGAACCCAGATTACACGCCAAATCCAATGTTTAACAACACACAATCCCACGAATCCACCGCCTCCTGTCCCCCTGCTTGTAACCAGGCGGCATTGTGACGCAGCGTACGCTGATGGGTTAGCGTTCACTTTGGGGGGGGGGGGGCTCTCTAAACAGCCACCTTGAGCGTAATCCTTCCAGGAGGAGGCGTCTGATAATGATTTACATTATAACTGCGCTACTGGGCGCTGATCGGTCACACTCAGTAAAATCTTTCCACTTTTTTTCGACAGCTGTTTTGTTCCTCCATTTTGGGCTCGACAATGAAAACGGGAAAATATAAAACCGTCATGGCAGAACAGAAACGGGGGCAAATTGAAATGAGAGGAGGGAGAGCACGCGCAGCAGCTCCCGTTCCCAGCAGGGGGCGCCGAGGCTGATTACCAGTCACCCTCAGCTGTGCTGCTGCAGGTGAGAAGGCTGCTGCTGCTGTCCAGGGTCCTGAAAGACAGCAGGAGCCATGACAGCAGTCAAAGCTACTATCCCTCTCTCTCTCTCTCTGTCTCTCTCTCTTTCTCCCCTCCTCTCCCCCTCCCTTTCTCTCTTTCTCTCTCTCTCCCCCTCCCTCCCTCTCTCTCAACCCCCTGTCTCCCTCTCCCTCTATCTCTCTCTCTCTCTCCCCCTCCTTCCTTCTCTCCCTCCCTCTCTCTCTCCCCCTCTCACTCCCTACCTCTTCCTCCCTTTCTCTCAATTCAATTCTCTCTTCCTACCTCTCTCACTCTCTCTCCCTCCCCTCTCTCCTCCCCCTCTCTCTCTCCCTCCCTCCCCTCCCTCCCTCTCTCTCTCTCACACACACACACACACACCACTAAGTGAACGTGTCGGAGGCAGAAAGCCGTTGTGTGTGTGTGTGTGGGTGTGTGGGTGGGCGGGGCCAGCGTAACACACACAACAGGCGCACGCTCATATCAGACAGCCAGGGCGGCGATAGGGACGTGAGATTGGCGGCAAGGTCTCTGACAGTTGGTTATCAGGGGGCCGTGTTTGTACGGCTCTGGCGAGCCCGGGCAGGAAACATTAAAGTCCCGCGACTTCACAGACAGAATCAATCAGCCGCGCGCGGTGCGCCGCGCGGCTCTGAAAACTAATTTCCACCTTCAAAGGGCCCGGTTATCGCCGGCGCAGACACGCCTCTCCGTCATCCCCGCGCTGACCAGGTTCTGAAGGCGCGGGCGGAATTTCAAACAGCCGACGCGGGGTGGCATTTAGATCAAACGGCGAGATCGGGGGGCGTCGCTTGCATCACTCACCCGCTCGCAAAAAAAAAAAAAAAACTTTGACGGACGTACGGGGCGATCAACCGGTTGCGCAATGCAACACAACGCAATTAATGCAAATGAGATTCGCGCGGGGGTCTCAAAGGTGACCAGTCAGGCGGCGGCGGCGTTTTTGCGGTTGTTTATTAACAGAAAGACGACACTGTAAATGAACGAGCCTGGCAGCGACTGCAGAGGGGCTCCCTGGGATGCGGCGGTGGCAGGAGGAACGCAAAAGGAGAGGAAGAAGATCTAAGAAATAAAAAGATTAAAAATGAAAAAGAAAAAAAAAATCTAAGAAATACAAAGACTTAAAGAATGCCGTCTACTGGCTGTAGATATGCAGGAACACAGAACAGGCGTGACTGGGACGGTGGATGGGGTTAAAATCTTCAGAGCACCACCAGGCTGACACTGCAAGAGGACAGAGGCTTAAAAAAAGAAAAATTCATTTTATGTTTTAAACCTCTTTAAGAGATTTCCATGATTAGGCTCTCGGTTTGACTGCCCATTATTTTATGAAGCCACAGACACAATTATCAGGAACTGGACCAAAATGCATTCATGCTGCATGGCCACTGTATCAATCAAAGAAGTAATTGAATATATTTTTTGTCACATAATGGATTTATAGATAAATCGATCAATACTTTTTTTAGTTGGTTTTGCCTTTGACTGATTTGTTAGTGTGTGTGTGTGTGTGTGTGTGACAGAAAGCGAGAGAGAGAGAGTGAAAGAGACAGGTGAGCAGGGAGCTCAGTTTATGTGTGCTATCAGTAATAATAATAATAATAATAATAATATAATTCCTTGCATTTACACAGTGCTTTTCTCACACTCAAAGCATTCTACAGAAATTAGGGGGGGGGGGGGACTTGGCTTAACCACCACCAATAGGCAGCACCCACCTGGGTGATGCACAGCAGCCATTTTGGTAAAAAGGTAAAAAGCCATTATGTTCAGAGTTTATGAGACCAGTTGCATTAATTATTGCAACAGTAGCCATGGTTTGATAGTAAAGCCACATAGCGAAGATCAACAATCTATAAAATCGGTAAAATATGTGTCACAGTGTCTCCGCCCACTGAGGGCCCGGTGTGTTCTGTCACGCAGCACGGCCAGTGTTCACGCACAAGGAATATCTTTTATGTGTCGCTAAGCAACTGCAACCATGTTTTCGACCTGCTGTCACCCCTAACCCTCCCCGACACCACTCAGACGACCACGGCAGAGACGTTATTTCCCCCTGCGTGAAGATCCATACAGGCCCAGGTACCACACCCTTTCTACAGAGAGAGTGTTGACAGAAAGACACCCAATGTCCCCCCCCCCTCCTCCCCCCACCACCGCCTCACCCCCCAACCTCCCACCCTGGGATTCACACTCAGAGCACTGCAGACTGACAGCCCAGAACCCCTTAAAAAACATCATCGCCATGGCGCCGCAGCGTTCCGTCGAGACAGTTAATTAACATTTCTAACGTGACAGTTCAGTAGCCATTACATTATGCGTGAGAGAATGTAATGTACACACACACACACACACAAACACACACTCCCAGACACACGCGCGCACACACACACACACAAACACACACTCCCAGACACGCGCACACACACACACACACACAAGACTGGAACGGTCCGAGCTTGGAGTTCCTTTAGCAGATGCAGGTTGGTCGCAGAGTTGTAAATTCGCTCGGCGGCGCGAGTTGTAACAGTAAGCCCTTTGGGGGACGGCGTCGCGTGGGCTAGTTAAAGAGATTTATGCTCTTAATAAACGCTTCCGGAGGGACGGCATCAGAACGGATCTCTCTCAAAAGCGCGAGATAACTCTCATTAAAAAAAATAATTCATCCCGAAGTGTGTGTATCTATTTTCCAGCGCAGGGAAGGGGAAAAACTGTCTGATATAAAAGTACGAATATTTAGTGGAAACCGCACCCATTTTTTTTCATGATTTAATACCATTCTACTAAATGGCAGAACAAAAACCTCTTTTATAACAAATAAATCAATTTGCATATTTTACATAAATGCAAGGTTTTTGATGCCACCAAAAACTTTAAATCGTTAGCATTCAGAGACCAAGTGCGGAGAGAAGGAGAGAGAGAGACCATACAAACGTGTAGGCCTACATATCTATTCATTTTCTTCTGTTGCTGTTGTTTCTGTTATTGTTATATATTATTACATTTATCATTATTATTATTTTAATATTGTTACTATTTTACATATTATTTATATGCGTGATTTGGCAATAATTACATTTGTATTTCATGCCAATAAAGCAACTTGAATTGAATTGAGATAGAGACAGAGAGAGAGAGAGAGAGAGAGAGATGTGATATGAACAAACAGTGAACATTTAGATATAATAGAAAGAAGCAGGCTGTAACCAAGCCTGGAATTGTTTTCCGAAGCGTAAGAGCGTAAAAAGCCGAGTAATTAAGCGGTGTGAGCACTTAAAAATGCAAAACACATTTACCCAGAATTCCCTCGACCAATTTCTGCCGGCACCCGAATCTGAATTTATTAAAGAAAATGTAAAATGTATGATATCCAATTAAGCGTAAATACAACTTTGTCTTTTTTCATTGGAAGACCATTAAAGATTCAGCGGCGGGGCTGTCATAATCACACACCTTTTTTTCGGCGAAGACTCGCGGTAGAAAAGGCCATCAATTTTCACCGTGAAGATCTGTTAATGGAGCCCCGTTTCCCCGCTGCCTCGGCTCTCCGCGGAGGCACGAAATTATGAGTCGAGAAAATGTGAATTAAAAAAAAAGTGCGATGAAGATTCGCAATAAATTTATATCTGTAACGAAGAAAGGGAAAGATGGGTTATAATCAGCCTTATAAAATTTGTACTTGGCTTTACACCTTTTATGTGCAGGAAGATTAATATTGATATATTTAGATCTTTAGACTTTGCTCATCTAGTTTGGGGGGCGGGGCTGGGGGTGAGGATTGCTAACAGCTGTTGACATTAATTGTAATTAAAGTACGCACTTTAATTAGATTTTATTAGGGCTAGACTGAAAAACAAACACCCTGCCAAGTTTATTAAATATTTTTTATTTCCGGAAGTGTTATAATACTGTAATAGTAGTGTAATAAAAGTGTAACTATTTTTATAATAGTCTATATACATATATATTGGACTACTGGTGTATTGATGCTAAAGTTTAAAAATAGTTTTGCAGCATTTTATTGGTTAATTTAGTTTCATAGCAGGATCACAGTAGAGATTTTAAAAACATTTGTTTTTAAGACGCTGTGGAGAAAGCAGCTGAACTCACAGTACTTCTGTTAAATGCAGCAGTTGCTAAAAGCTGAAGCACAAAAAGTTTACAGCAGAGAATCTCCTGCTGAGCAGATCACATTTATCTTTCCACGTGAAACACTCTCAGCTGCAATATAAGAAACAGCGATATAAATAAAGTTTAGATCAAAGGCTATTATCATTGGTAATTATTATTACTATCATAATTATCATTCATTATCATAATAATAATAATAATTATTATAGTTATTATAATTCTCATCATCATCATTACAATTATTATTACTACCATTCTTCTTTTTCTTCTTCTTCTTATTATTGCTATTAAAGGGTCTTTAATGTGAAGGAGGGCACAGTGGTCTCAGGCCCCCCTCCCTGGAAAGAGGGTGTTGCCAGGGGAAACGGTGTGCGGTTGGCGGGCCGGGAGACCCAGTTACAGTGTGATGGATGGGCCGCATGCCGAGGGGGGGTGGGGGGGGGGGGTTGATAGTGGGGGGGGGCTGTACTCTGGTATTACTGCCGAGGTGATGTATGACGCTGGACACGCCACCGATTGGCTGGCTCAGCAAAAAGCCGCCCAGAGACGGAAGGTTGTGGGGGGGGGGGGGTTGGGGGTGGTAGGTGGGTGGCGGTGGGCGGGCATCCATCCACGCACTTTAATGGCGGGGCTGGGGGGCAGGATAAATCTCCCTAAACTCACTGGGGGAGCACCGATACCAGGATATTCATCCTGCAGTCACATGAGCGCAGCAGAAGTGGGGGGGGGGGGGTCAAATTTATATATTTATAAATATTCATTTCACCTCGAAGGGTGGTGGTGGGGGGGGGTGTGAGGGAGACAGTGCCGCGGTTGCCATGGAAACGGTGCCGTCGAGGAACAGCGCGGGGGGAGGGGGTGGAGGGGCAAGTGGGCAGGTGTCTCGGGCAGGTGACTTCACCCCGTCCTCTGTGACCTCGCCGGCTCATTTGTCCCGCCCCGTCCGAAGCGCACGCTTACCGCCGTTCACGCGCGTTTAACCTTTGAGGGCTAAAGACCCGGCTAGCCTCCCGCTAAAGCTAAACGGAATAAACTGCTAAATGCACGCAGGGCGCCTCAGTGCGGACTGATTACAGCCCCGAGAACGGACCTTTTATGAGCCGTGAAAATAATGCTCCATAGCCAGCGTAATGAATTGCGTTTTTATGAGGTGAAAAACTCATCCGGATCCTGCCAGGACTGCGGCGAAGATCTATTAACACTGCAGAGCACTGCTCCGAGCACGGGTCGTTTCAAACCAACCGTGTTACTCAGGGAAACGTGGAAGGACAATTATTTTTTTAATATGTAACAAAGTAATCATACATCATGTGACCCTGCAGATGACTGGTATGAAGGCAGACTCTGATGTGTCTGTGTGTGTGCGTGTGTGTAGTGTGTGTACGTATGTGTGTGCGTGTGCTTGCTGTGTGTGTGAAGATGTATGTGTGCACGTGTGTGAGTGTGTTTCTGTGTGTGAGTGTGTATGCGTGTGTGTGTGTGTGTGTGTGTGTGTGAAATTGGGCAAACTTTATCATGTATCTGGGTAGAGAGGGAATATTGGGAACGCGTGAGAGAGCGGTTAGTGTGACGGAAAAAGGGTAATGTGCCATGTCAGCCGGGGACTCTGGCTGATGCAGTCAGAGACAAACCATTTCCAGGGTGGAATGAAGCCGACACTGCAGAACTGAAGAGCCATGACACAGCATCCATTATCCAGGCATCCATTATGCAATCATCCATTACCCAACCATCCATTATTCAGTCATCCACTACCCAGTCATCCATTATCCAATCATCCAATATTCAATCAACCATTACCCAATCATCCATTATCCAATCAACCGTTATTCAATCATCCATTACCAAATTATCCATTATCCAAGCATCCATTACCTCCACACAGAGAGAATGCAGGCCTTCCTTCCACAGAGTTTAACTCCTCCTCTCATATCGCCACTTAATCTTCCCTTACGGACCATTTTTCACCCAAACGGGAAAATAACTAAATACTTTTCGCTTAAGTAGAGGAAAATCTTTGATCTAAATACAGGAACATAAAATTAACAGGCTTACATCTTCACTTAAATACAGCAGCCTCTTAGCGTAAATGAGAGGTGAAATTGACACGCTGGCCCCATAAGTACAGCGCTAATAGCTTCGCAGCTCACACCATCATGAGCGCACACAACACGCAACACACACACAACACGGGAGTGGGCGTTCTCCCATTGGCTGGAGCATAATGGAGGACTCGGTCCCGATTGGTCAGGAGAAACAGGGAAGGGAGAGGGGAGATGGCGGACGGACGGAACAACGAGCGATGCAATCCTCGCGACGCCCAATCCCAGAATCCCACAGGCCGACAAACTCCCGAAAAACTTTGCGCTCCGCGGAGGCGCGGCGCCGGGAGATTTACATGAAAGAGCGCGGCGCGGGATCACACGGATACCGCCGTCGCTTTCCGCCGATTCCCCGAAAGCCTCAGTTTATCTCCCATTAATCATTTATCAGCCTTGTTATTTCGTAGCCCTGAGCGAACGCGCCATCCGACTGGCTGAGGCCGCGTCCACGGAAACACACATCCGTCTCCGTAATGAGATCAAAAGGGACCATCAGCGGCGGGGTGATTATCTTCAGAGGAAGGCAGAGATGCAGTCATTAGTAACGGGACGGGGAGGGAAGGTGGGGGGGGGTTCCACACACAGGCCCCTGGGGTACGCCCACACGGCCATGGCAGCCCCCCCACTAATATAACGAGCTCCATCAAACCCCGCATCTCAGAAACACCAATCATGACCCAGCCAGCTGTGTTATTAACCTGCGCCCATCATCTTAATTGCCCTTCCTCCCGACTCGTCTTCACCAAGCGCTGTTTCTCAGCCGTTTTCTCGCGCACGTACCATTCTCACCAAGGCCAATATAGTGAAACACACATAAATAAAAATAGCGATTCGTAACTAAAACTAATTGTCGGCGAAATTGTGCAGAACTTGCCGAGTGACCAGAGCAGGTCCTTCTTAGACGCTGCTCACTGCCTGAGCATCTCAGAGGGCTCAGAAACAGTAGATAGGCTGACCTGGGATCAGTTCTTCACCTTAGTACATTATGGATACGGACAGGAGACACCTGATCTGAGATCAGTAGTGGCTCATGTTCGGGAGCCACCTCGAGTTCCTTTGTGCAGTTTCCAGGTTCGTCTGACTGAGGACAGTGTTGCCCGTGACGACAGAGATGAAGGCAGAGTTGGCCGGGATTCCGCTCTCCTCTAATAGGCTCCTGGTGCCTTTAATGTTCAAGGTTAAAGCAATAAACTGAGATAGTGGAGCCCCGGGGGTGAGGGGGGGTGGGGTGGGGGGGGGGGCATAATGAGCAACAGGAAGTGAAATACGCCGCTCAGATAAATCACCTCCCGCCGAGGGACAGGATTACAAGACGAGCGACGCGATTGGCTGCGAGGCGGAGGGAAGGAGCCCGTTTCACCTGACAGGCAGCAAATTAAAAGTTAAACTAAGCAGCGCGGCGGCAGGCACAGCTGGCGCTCGTCTCTCTCTCTCTCTCTCTCTGGCGGCTGTGCGTCCTGCCAGACTAAACGAGATGTTAATGTGACACTGGAGTAACGTCTCATTTCCACCTGCGCAACGTTCGCACAACAAACAAGACCCCGCGTGTGCCCGACGGGGAAAACCCGCTTCGGCGCGACTGACGAACCTGACACGCCAAACTCACCTGGAAAAAAACAAACAAACACCGACTGGAGGAGAGGAACTTGTGTCGCCAGGGTTACTGTGACGCAGCAACACAGGGCTGCTGGAGAAGAGGCAGGTAGGACCTGCAGGACCAATCAGCTCTGAGAACCAGAAACTGTGCCCCAGCTGGACCAATATGTCAGCTGCACATCATCTCGGTGATATTCAGCAGGACAGCATGTCATCTGGGTGAGACCCCATCTGGGCCTCACCTGGGGAGTACTCCACCTGTGCACTACATCATCCTGCACATCACCTGGGAAATACTTCAGCACAAGGGCAGGTGGAATGTGCCTGACCCAAGCATCACCAACCAAAATAGAACAAATACACATAAGTGCTGCGAGCAGTGTGTGCGTGTGTTTCTGAGTCTGTGTGTGAGAGAGAGGTGTGCGTGTGTGTGTGTGTGTGTGTGTGTGTGTGTGTGTGTGCGAGCGCATGTGTCTGTGTGAGAGGGAGAGAGTATGTGTGTGTCTGTGTCGGTGTGTGAGAGAGAGAGAGGTGTGTTTGCATGTGTGTGTGTGAGAGAGAGACAGAGACAGAGAGAGTGTGTGTGTGCGTGTGTGTTTCCACTTCAGGCCAGGGGGATGGAAAGAAAGGCTGACATTTAACATTTAGAAATTGAGAACATTTTCTGTCATTTTATTATATGTCCACAACTAAAGCCCTCATCAATGCTCCTTCCACTTTAGCTATAACAGCTAATCAAAAAAGGAATTACCTGTTACAGTAGTTCTTATAAGTCCTTATAATCTCTCACTCCATCTCATCTGCGATGGTGTGAGAATTTTCAAGGCAGCTTTTAAATTGTATTCACTAAGTGTTAATAGTGACATGAATAACTAATAGAGAATGTATTAATGTTGAATGTTTTTTTTTCTGTCCCCATTAAAGAAAATGTTTAAAGTAAATGCCTCCAGAATCACAGAGCAACACAGCCACAGCACACACACTCTCTCTCTCTCTCTCTCTATCTCACACATACACACACACACACACACGCACACACACTTTCTCTCTTTCTCTCTCGCTCACACACACACACACACACATATATACCACCATCAGCCAGCAAAGTACAACAACTCATCACCTGAAGCAGCTTGGGGGTGGGGGGCGGGTGAGAGAGTAGCGACTGACACTCCAAACAACAAGACAAGAGTATCCTGATGACAGTAAATGTCTCTGATGGCTGTCAGGACGATTAGCCCTGTAAGTACACAGGCGTTTGCCCTCATCGTGGCTGCCGGTGCTATGGTGACACACATCTCACCATTCAGGGGGAACAAAGGCTAATAACTGCTAATTAAAGGGGCAAGACACCTTTACAGCTATGTTTTACCGCCAAAAATAATCACTTTACGCTTCTATCAAATGCATTCTTTACATTTTACGTGGTCTCAGAAATTTGTTCATTTGATTCAGGATCCGGCTGCACTCACAGTTATAGACCTCAGGCTGTGCTGCATCCGTTTCTGAGCTGGAAAGAGGTCAAATTTACCTCTGCAGTAAAATCCGGTGTGATGTCTGTCGATTCAGCAAATGCGGCGGCTTTTGGAATACAAATCACAGCTAAGAATTTCCCAATGGGGCCACCTGTCCACTGTAAGCGGCACACAAGATTTAGAGCCATAATGGCAGTCTGAGACAGCAGTATGAGACATAAGTGCTGGCTGGTCAAGAGCTGGATCTGGAGCTGTAAATGGAGCTGGAACTAGGTGTCACAGTAGTCCAGTTGAGTTAGAATTTTAGTCCCAGTTAAATACAAGTTGTGCAGCGTTCGAAATCTCATTCCTAGGCCCGTAAGTGTATGTGGTTTGCTGGCATTGTGTTTCTCTTTTGAAATGTCATCGTTTTAGTTTCTGTCATATTTACTGCCAGGGCCCAGGTCTGACAGTGTTTCTCCAGCAGGACCAGGTTCTCCTGCAGCCTTCGTTCTGTGAGTGACAGCAGAACTAGGCTATCTGCATGCATAAGGAATTTTATTTCCTTGTCATGGTTGAGTTCAGTGGATGCAAATTGCTCCAGCATCATAGCCAGTGATTTATGTTGATGTTGAGCATGCTGTTGGCCCATCTCCCTCCAGGAAAACTCTGCTTTTGGTCTATTGTACAAATCCCTGGTTCTTGTGGTGGGTTTTCCATCCTGGATGACTAATTCTTCCCACTTCAATTGGTTTTTCCCTGAATTCCAGGGTGAATGGGCTGACCACTCACTCTGACCAAAATTGGGGACCTTGCCAAGAGCACCAGAACCTGGCTACTGAACCATGTCTGACCATGGATCAAAACAAGTCCCAACCCAAACACACAATGAGGCACAAACCAACCATACCACAAGTCACTTATGTGCAAGTGTGTGTGTTTATGTATGTGTGTGTGTGTGTGCGCGTGTGTGTGCATTTAACCGTAAGTGTGTGTTCCAGCATTTACAACAATGCTTGAAGCAGCCACAGACATTCACATACAAATGAGCATCAAATGCTGGCATGACCTTGACAACACAAGCCACCGTGACAACAGCAAGCCATCACATGCAGCCATGGCAACGACACGTCATTATGACAACAACACACCATCACACGCCACTGTGACAACAACACACCCTCACATGCCAGCATGACAACAACATGTCATCATGTTACCATGACAACAATGCGGGAGTAACCGAGTACAGAAATAATGATGTATGTGAGTTCCAGAACATTCACTAACGCAGAGCAGAGCTGGAACCACTCCACTTAACATCAATATATCAATATATACACTGTATATTTATAAATCACTGCATTCACTGTCAGACCAACACAAATTTCTTTTCCTGTTTTTGGGTCCAGATTGTGATCAATGCACATATTTTTAGTAGTTTACAGTGAAAAGCAGGTTACCTTTGGCTATGTTCTTGGTTGTGTACTGTTCTTCCCTTGTTATACTTAGATCTAAGTCACACTGATGAAGAGTGTCACTGAATGTTTAAAATGACACACACAACCAATCCTTAGCTCCTGACCAGGTGAGGGCGCCAGAGAGGCACAGGTGTGTGGCAGGTGTCTAAGCAGCTGGGGTAATGTCTGTCTGAGCCTCCAGCTGAGCCAAGAGACCCAACAAACAGCATACATTACTGCACAGGGCCATCTGCTGGCCACTGAGGGAACTACCGTTCCCATCCTGCCAGTCCCCAACACAACCACTGTACACACATACTGGCAAACACAAACAACACATACCGGATCTCCACATCATCCGATGGGACACACGAGCATACACATGCACACACATGTACACGTGTACACACACGCACACGCACACATGCACACATGCACTTTGAGGGTGAGGAGAGGGCAGATGTTCAATTGCACAAATTATTAAGTGCATAGCCTTCAAGCACAAACTCTCCATGGCAACCTTGAAAGACACCATTAACAGTTTGGCCATCGGCTGAGCCAGATAGTCATCACAAATCTGACCTTTGATAGGACAGCACAGGAGCCTGGAGATGGAGGCAGAAACTGTGTGTGTGTGTGTGTATGCATGTGTGTGTGTGCGTATGCGTGCGTGTGTGAATGCATGTGTGTGTGGGTGTGTGCATGTTTGTGACATTGTTTTTCCATGTTTGTTTTGGTGGCATCGCTCTCAGGGTCAAAGGAAGGTCATGTGAAGGTCAAGTATCATTCGCCTCAACTTATTGAGGAGATTAAAGCAAATATTTATATTAGTCCTTCATTTCACATTTGATGAAAAATGTAAACACTGAAATATATCTATATACAAACCCTGAAACATTCAGAACAAAGAAGTCCAATATGATCAAATTTCTTTCAGCTAACAAACCAGCACAAATACATACACAAACACACAGATAAACCACACCCGCATTTATACATATAAAACAGGCCTACACTTTTACAAACATACCCACACAAACACACCTACGCAAACACACACGCACAAAAACAAAGAGACTCAAATACAAACACACCCATATGTACACACAAACACACAGGCACGCAGCCATGAATGCACTGCACACACACAGGCACACACAGACACGCATACACAAACACGCTCGCTTTGATGCCGAGCTCTTTACAGGAAACAATGCAAATGACATTTACTGGAGAGTTATTTTTTTTCATTAATGAACAGTACTTCAGGGAGTGTAAAGGCACGAGGCATATAATTTCTGAACTATTTGAATTGCTAATTAGAATCAGTACAGGAGGTGTATTTCTAACGCAGACAATTACAGTGCCTCCTAAGTGTTTACCTTACAGTTGCTAATTACTTCTGGAGCCAATTAATTGCCGTCGACTTTTTTTGTATCCTTTTTGCTTATCGGCGGTTAATATTTACATTTATAATGAAGACAAAATTGGCAAACAGTGTGTCATTTTGTAATGAACAATTTCGGTGTCTAAACAATGAGCGCATTATCCGCTCGGCGCCCGAGGAGCGTGGCTGATTAGCATATGTTCCGCTCGCTCTCTCCCCTTCTCGTGGGTGTTTTTTACGCAGCGTGGAGTCGCGCAGTCGACTCGCCGAATTCCGGGAAGCAGACACGCCGTTTATGCGCTTTGGTGGAGTGCGCCGAGCGGATCGTCACGGCGATCCTCGGTCTACCGGTTTTAAATGCGGGGTTGTTTTCTTCAATTTAAACGGTTAAACTGCTGCGTTTCACGCGCCTCTGTTACACTTCGAATTATAAATATGGAAACACTGGACTGAAATCTTCCAACTTCAAAATCAATTAATAATTTATTCAAGCATTCATTCATTCATAGACCCCCCAGTCCTGGCTCAATCTGAGGGTTGCAGGTTTGCCACCAGTTGGAGCTATGCTTGATGTAACATACACAGTCAAAGCAGCCTGGTTTTATATATAGACATGTACATACGTAGGTGTACTCCTGTCATTTATCAGATGGTCTTACCATGCAAACACAAGTGCAAATATCATGGATCGAAGTGCAGTAATTCCCTGGAGTGGGGAAGTATGAGAGAGACAGCAAGTGCAAGAAGAGCAGACTCAATTGACAACTTGTCAGCCACCCTCCTGAACACCAAACCAAGCTATACAAACAGGAACAAAACAGCCCTAATGACCATTAAACCGCACTAAACAAATAGCAGCTAAGAAGCAGCTGGGCCGCTCTGGTGGTACCCTTGAGCAAAGGTACTTAACCTGAATTGCTTCAGGAAATATCCAGCTGTATAAATGGACTGTATGTAAACAGGCAATCTGTGTAAGTCGCTCCGGATAAGAGCAGCTGCTTAAAGCTGAAATGTGATGTAATCACAGGCTGTTGGGGAAAAAAAAGAAGAAAAAAAAAGAGGCATCGAATCAGGTGAAAGGGCAAGTGAAGGTGCTGGGGGGGGAGGGGGGGGGAGCCTTGGGCCTTCATTCTGCATCTTCAGAGTGTATATGTATGTGTAGGCCTACACTGTAAGGATTTCAGCGAGAGACGTGATGGCAGGCAGATCACGTCTGAGCCACTGCCCTCATTAATTACTGCAGAAGACACGCGGCTCCGAACGCCAGCGCAGGAAGAGCAGGGCTAGGCGTGAGCGCAGGACACGCAGCTCCGAACACCGGCACAGGAAGCGCAGGGCTGGGCGTGAGCGCCGGATGTCTGCTCTTCTTATAACGCAACCTGCCGCCCAAATTCGAATCTGCCAAACGCGTAACAGCGACAGCCTAACTGGCTATCTCACTGTCCAATCCCTGACTAGTCACACCAAAACAAGGAAGTCGTTCGTGACCATTAAACTACACACATGCAGCGGCTAGCTAGTTAGCCAGCGGCCATTACACTATGTATGCATACATCAGACTAGATTAGATGGCCTACATAAGGAGGTGAGATAAAGATATGGTGCTACAATTTTACAGCGAGATCTTATCTCCAGGCTAACATCACTAAGTTATTGACTTAGCTAGACAAGCCATTGGAACAACGCATAATTTTATGGAAGTAAAAAATAAAGGAGGGACGTCCCCGCTTGTTTTCTTTGCCAAGGCTCTGTTTAGTTAGTAGTGAGAACACAGCTGTGATATTTCACATTTTACCCATAATACCTGCTGCAGAATCTGTGAGATTCAATGAAAATGAAATTTCATTGTACAGCAGTGAAAGGCTTTCATGGACAAATTAACTTACAGTTACAGTAGCTCTCACACTATCTTATTAATATGAGAGGCTGTAGCCTTTGTGCAGACCTAGACGAGATTGTGTGTGTGTGTGTGTGTGTGTGTGTTTGGGGGGGGGGGGGTTGACGGTTGGCACCCTAGGTGACCGTCTAGACCACAAATGCTACCCTTTGCTAAACAAACACCCTCCCACACACACACACAAGCTTTGTCATACACAGACATTCCACACACATACACTCACTCATATACACACATTTACACAAACTCCCACTTAAACACACACACACTCACATACGTTCTCAGTGATACACACATACGGACACACAGTTAAATTCGCACATACATTCTCTCTCTGTCACACACACACACACACAGCTTTCAGGCTCTGTGTGTTTTACAGATATGAGTCTGTAAACAGGAACAGCTCAAGGCCAGATCGGGGAGGGGGGGGGCGGGGGGGCAGAAATCGATGTGTGTGAGACAGGCACGGAGGAATTGATGGTGCGGATTACAGGCCATAAAGTGGTCGGTGTGATTTAACTTTTAATCCGCGGGTGAGAGGATAAGACCTGCCAGCCACTCGGAGCCCCCCCCCTCCCCCCTCCCACAACCCCCACCCCCCTCTCTGACAAGCGTAGTAAATCAGTCTCCCATAATCCTCTCTCCTCCGCCGGGTAAGCCTCCCCAAAAACGCAAAGGGAGCACAGAGTCCCAATCTCGCTGCCCTGCTCTGCATTTACATCTCTCTACAGAGAGGAACCGCCGGGCCGATCCAGCCGGGCGCCATCGCTGCGGGTTTCAGGAGATCCGTCACGTTCACCCAGCGCTGCGGCTTTTAATGGGGACAGACTGCAGACTGCGCAGTGGCGGTAATTACACTGAGGCGGTGACTGCAGCTGCGCATGAGAGGAACCGCAGCTGCGCAGGGACACACACAGCTGCAGCCCCGCCCACCCCCCCTTTCCCCCAGAATTAAATACGGATTTGTATTGGTCCCCAGAGTATCCGCATATGATTAGCTATTATAATAGCGACTGACGTTCCTCATTGTGCACCGCAACCTTTTGATCCACACCTAGGAGGGCTGACTGAATGAAGCAGTTAAATGAAGGGTCGGGGGTCAGAGGTCACAGGTCAAAGCTGTGTGATCACAGAGACAGAGGGGATTCAGCTGAGGAGAACAGGGAACAAATCCCGAGCTTTGCATGTGACACCAATCTGCCACCAATCACAACACCGATTCAGTAGTAATAAGAATAATAGCAATGAACAATAGTAATAAATTATAGGAACAACAATAAAACCTAATAATGATGATGACGATTATTATTATTAACATCATCATAAAACTTATTAACAATAATAATATTATATTTAAAGCATGTATATAATAAAAATATATAACCCATATTTGACCATATTGGCATCTTAAAACCATATTTTCATCTCAGGTAAAGCTGCTCACTCAGAGGTGATGCCGATTACATGCAGGTACTGATATAATGACATAATTACATAACAACAATAGCATAATTACATAAGTAATATTCACAAATAGTGATTCCCGTGTGGGGGCGTGACTTTGAGAGGGTGTGGACTGCACATCCTCTCCAACAGATATAGAGACCCAGTAAAGCAAATCAGCATTAACAGGCTGAGGGCAAAGCCTCTTATATGAAATATGATTATTACATAAAAGAATATTGCAAAAAAAAACAAAAAAACAGCACAGAGGTGTGTGTGTGTGTGCAGCAGGGTTGGGGTGGGGGGAGGGGTGGGGGTTGGGGGGGGGGGTAGGGGTGGGGGGGGGGTGAGCTGGAGTGCGGAATCATAAATAGATGAGGTTTTATGTTGAAGAGGCCATTGTCGCTAAACGGCTCTCTTTAAAGGTCTATGAGTGTTCGCTCCAGAGCTAATCACGGCACCCATTCTCGCTACAATAACAAAATAATCCCCAAGAGCCTCTCTGCCTCTCCGCCTCCCCAGCTGAGCCCCTTCCTGGCCCCACTTCACTTCACACGGCCCCTCCCCCCTCCATACCCACAATGCACTTCACCTGCACCGGACAGGAAGTGCACGGCGTGAGGCTCTCACTGGACTTCCTGCGATACCGCCGTCTAATTTAGACAAAACATCTCATTATAACACAGTTTGAAAATGTTAAATATACTGACTTCATTATGAACGACTGTAATGAAAAAGGCAGTAAAATTTTTAGTATGCAAGTATAATTAACCCCTCTGAGGGTCTACAATTATGTAAAGTCTACTGATACAGTTTTATTGGCTTTTTTACTGTTTCAAATTCAGCATGTAGGATATGTGTGCATATGCCAGTACCAAAGCAGCGGTGATATTAAAATGAATATTAATATCAACTTTATGTGTTTCTACACCCACACCTGTAGTCTGAAACATGCATTCTGTCGAGCACAGCTGCAGTCTGATACACACACACACACACACACACACACGCTCACACGCACACGCGCTCACAGGCACACCCACACATACACACACACACGCACATGCAGGCACAAACACACAAAGATCCACACCCACACATACACACACACACGCACATGCAGGCACAAACACACAAAGATCCACACACACACATACACACACACACCCCCCCACACACACACACACACCCCCCCACACACACACACACGGCCGGTGGAGGTGGAGGTGTGTGCGGTATCTCCCGTCATGTGTGAAGCGTGTGTTGCCGTGTGCAGTCTCAGTTCCCCGGCGTGTCGCCCCGTCGTGTCTTATCTTGTTATGAGCCGAATTAATCCTGGCCGGGATTAGGGGGAAGTTTCGGGTGCCCCCCATCTCCCCCGCGGGCCCCGTGATTAGGAGCCTGACCTTTCCGGATTCGCCGTGTTTGGCACTTAATCAGGTCCGGAACGAGGGGTGGGTGGGTGGGGGGGCGGGGGGGGGATCAGGGTCGTTCCAGCGGGAAAAGCCAAGTCATCTAAAAAATAATGAGTTTGGGGCGCCGCGCGCGGCTCCATCGGCTCCAGATAAGGGCGAGGGGATCTCGGCGGCGCACCGCGGTAATGCGCCGGTAATACGCCCCGCAATCCCCTCCCGCTTTACTCACAAATAGGAACACCGCCACTCCGCCCCCCCCACCCCCCCACGAGAGCCGGAGGGGGATGTAAATTGAGACCTGGCGCGGACAAAACGCTTCACTTGGCCTTTACCGAGGCGACGGAGGCAGCCTGGCAGCCACCGCCCCCCATTCCCCCACCCCCCGGGACCGCCCCCCCCTCGCCTTTTAGCCTGCGTGATAATTGGTTCCCTTGTTGCCCGGGCGATGAGAGGAGGTGAGGATCATCCTCTGTTTGTCTCGTTAAAGTGACATGCCCATTGGTTTGGAGATAATGGAGCTGAGCGCCCCCCGTCTGGCCATCACTCACCGTCCCAACAGAGGGTTGCTTATCCCTCCCCCGCCCTCCTCCCAAACACAACCCCCGTTCCGTTCCCCCGCCCGGGCTAACTGATCTGCTCCTTCCAGAGGAACTGAAGCCAACCAGCTACCAGATAAGAGAGCTAATATGATCCACAAGCAGAGAGGGAGAGAGGAAGTAGGAGAATGGGAAAGAGGGAGAAAGGGAGGGAGGGAGAGAGAGAGGGAGAAAGGAAGATAGAGGGGAGAGAGAGAGAGAGAGAGATGCTGCTGGGGGGGGGGGTACATATGTCCAGGCATTACTTCTGCCCCTGCAGACTAAACCCAAAGAAACCATCGAAACGAGGCTAATGTGCAGCGCAGGGTCAGAGGTTAGCGCACCGCATTGAGTCAAAGGTTGCAGTGCAGCACAGAGTCAGAGGTCAATGAACAGCACAGGCTCAAAGGTTAATGTACAGCACAGGGTTAGTGTATCCCATGATATATGTAAGACCTTGACCCTGTGCTGCATAAAAGGTCAATGAACAGCACAGGGTCAAAGCTTAATGAACAGCACAGGGTCAAAGGTTACTGTGCAGCACAGTTATCAAGGTTAGTACGTAGCATGTAGTCAAGGGTTAAATTCACTGACAATATAAACACTAGGGTCAAACAAGACCTCTTTCTTGCAGTCAGTACCACCTGTACTGACAAAGGCCTACAATATTTGACATTTTAAAAACAACTGAAAAATGTAGCTTTGTAAATAATTTATACCTTTTCTTTTTTTTTTTTTTTTACGGTTGTTGGTTAGACTGTTCTGTCCTTGGGCGCTCGAAAAGCATTCAGCGTAGAAGCTTAAAAGGGGGAGACACAGAGAGGATTAGTCGAACAGAAACGAATCAAAGCTCCGGTTTATTAGCAATAAACCGATATCTGCTGGGTTAAAGGGAATCAGCCTTTCCCCCACTTCCGCTTCATGTGTGAATCCCAGGAATGTCATAATAATCGGAGCAGTCCTCAACCCCAAAGGGTTAATACGAAGGACACAGAAGCCTGCAGCCGGAACAGTCAAAAACGCATCACCTTCTGTAGAAATAATTTATTCTTTAATCTTACAAGCAGGCATATTAAATTAGTGCTACTCGCCCAAACCAGCTTAGCAATAAAACAACCCGAATTAGCCACTGGAGAATCACGCTCAGAAATCCAATGACAATTCTACATTTTTAATGAGGACGTGGAGTGTTATTGCATAGTATGCTGGAGCGAGGAGAGAGAGAGAGAGAGAGAGAGAGAGATAGTGAGGGGGGAGAGAGAGAGAGAAAGAGAGAGGGAGGGAAAGAGAGAGAGAGAGCGGGAGAGGGAGAGAGCTGTTGTCAAATTTGACATTCATTAATATTTGATGAGGAGAACGTGCTGGAGCCAAAGATTGATCTTCCTTTTCCCCTAATATTTGGAGAAGTTGCGAAAGGTAAATAAAAAGAGCTAACAAGACACACGGAGTCCCCCCTGAATCTGATCACCTTCGTCAGTCTGAATAATTCAGCGCGCAATTCATTACAGGGCCGACCCAGGCAGCGAACCAATCAAATTACGCCGAAGGTACATCATTTTCTGCGAGAGAATATTCACAGCCGAAAGTGTTTCTCGCCACTCAGGCTCACTGCCAAAAAAAAAAAAAAAAAAAAAACATATATTCCAGACAAAAAAAATAAAAAATAAAAAAATAAAAATTGGCCTGAAATGTCAACGTTGCAGGGAATTCGGAACAATGTTTTTTCCCTTTGTTCGTGTCGGCATGTTAACTGTATCAATATTAATCCGCTCTCTATTTGATTTCGGCACGAAACGTTTCGGCAGTTTTAACAGCGCGTTAACGCGGTCTTTATCAGAATGTATGTATTCCGAACGGGAGCCTCGCGTCTGCCGGCACATTTACATGAGTATTTGGACAGAACTCAATTAGGCAGAGCAAACCCGGTCTCTCGGAACGCGGGGAGCGGTCGGCTCCGAACTCGGAGACGGAGGATTAAAGCACAATATTGACCGTTATGTAAAAAAAAAAGGAAAAAAAAACGAGCGAATCGCGCGGAGAGAGTCTGGCTCAGTCTTCTCTCCTCCGCAGAGGAACACCAGCAGCCATTTATCCCTGCCTAGAGCGCACGCCCGAGGTCTATCTCTATCTCTATCTCCCCCCCCCCCCCCCCCCCCCCCAGCGTACTGATATTCTGGGTCTGGCTTTGACCTGCAGGTGCGTTAAAGTCTTTCCCCCCCCATCCCCCCCAGCCACCCCCCTACACCACAGTGACAGCGGCTCAAAGCCCAGGCTTAAGGACAAGGATGGAGTTTCAGCGCCAGGCGACTGAGGTTCGCGTTCCCTCAAAGAGCCGGAGGGGGATGGAGGGGGGGGGGAGGAGAGATGTCGATCCTCATTAGGCCCCAGCTCACACGCCGGAGAGCTCCAAACCCTGGGCCACAGCCGCGCGGCCCGAACAGGGAGGGCAGACCGGCGGAGACCGGCTTTACAGGAAAATAACATCTTCAGCCGCATCTGAGACCTGCTCTCTGGCAGGCCTGTCCATGCTGTTAGCTGCGCGTCCGTGGATCCCGGTGGAAGGCACCACACCTGCTAACCACACGGGTGCTACCACAACACTGCTAACGCTAACCATATGGGGCACTACCATAGTACTGCTACAGCTAACCATATGCGCATTACCATAACACTGCTGCAGCTAACCATATGCGCATTACCACAACACTGCTAACGCTAACCATATGGGGCACTACCATAGTACTGCTACAGCTAACCATATGCGCGTTACCATAACACTGCTGCAGCTAACCATATGCGCATTACCACAACACTGCTAACGCTAACCATATGGGGCACTACCATAGTACTGCTGTAGCTAACCATATGCGCGTTACCATAACACTGCTAATGCTAACCATATGGGGCACTATCATAGTAGTGCTACTGCTAACCAAATGGGTGCTACTGTAGTACTACTACAGCTAACCATACAGGCAGTACCATAGCACCGCTAACGCTAACTGAATAGCCGCAGCCATTTCAGCGCTACTGCTAACCATACAGGTGCTACTATTGCACAGGTAGCACCGAACACGTAGGCGCTCAGCATGGGAGGCAGGGGGGCTGGGGGGTTTGGGGGAGTTCAGATGAGGACACCCCCCCTCCACCCCCCTACACAGAACCTCCTGCAGCACTTTCATTAAACCTACATTATTACCAACTTATCATTAAACATAATCACAGTCCCCCCACCCCCCTTCCCCCTGTTCCCCCCGTTCCCCTCCCACAGGAGACCTGACAGTCTCATCTGCTGTTTAATACACCTCCAGCTCCACATCTCCTAACTTTCCGGAACATTCTGACACAGAAATATTCCGCGCGCAGACGCCCGCGAAGGTGAGCGCTACGTGCTCGGACTTCCTGCGCGGCTCCTCCGCGGGAGTTCTGTCCGCCGGAACCCGGAGCGCCGGGCCCGAGGTCGGAGCCAATCGGAACCCTGTCTCACGCAATTACCCGCTAACTGCTACGGGTCAAGGGTCGCGGCGGGCCTTCAGCCAATCGGAGTGCGCCACAGTGTCCTCGCAGCGTTGGGTCTGTTTCATCCAGTCCCCGCGCTTTCATTTCCATTTCTCATTTGCTTCCATTTGCGCTGGGATGCGCAGGATAACTTCCATCAGCACGGGGAAGGACTTTCATAACCCCCTGCAGAAGGGAAAATAGGAAAATACACACAGACGCACGCGCACGCAAGCACACACACACGTAAACAAACATGGACACACACTCTCACAAAAACCGATATGCACGCAAGCACACACACACATATATAAGCACAAACATGGACACACACACAAAAATAAATGCAAACATGGACACACTATCAAAAAAACACACGTGCACGCAAGCACACACACACATAAAGACAAAAATGTGCACACTCTCTCACAAAAACACACATGCACGCACACACAAACACACATACATATATATGTATAAACACAAGCATGAGCACCCTCTCTCTCAAAACAACATAAGTGCGCACACACATGCACACACACTGCTTTGTGTGTGCTTTTAGAAACTAAAAAGAAACGCAGCACATTAAATTCATACGAATCACAATATGGGAGAAGACAAACAATTTTAGTGATCAGCCAATCAGAAATAGCAAAGCTTAGCTGTCAGGGCAGACGTGTGTTTGGCTGGTTTATGCTCTGTGATATATCGGCTGTTTAATCCACCACACAACTTTCGCAGTATCTGAGTTTTACATCTATTTCCAGAATGTCTCATAGTGCAAGAGGAAGTTGTTAGAATTGCCTTTTTTCATCCAACTTTTTTCCAATTTCCTACAGAATTAGGGTCAGAGAGTGAACAGCAGTGCAGGTCTGAAACACCTCACATGTAGGCCACCCACAAAGTGTTAATGTGGAGACTAGAAAACGCCTAAAATTACCATGGTTACACATAGGGTACCTGTAACATATTACAGGTACCCTATGCGTTTAATACTGAGTATAGTGTATCTCTTTCAGTGTTAATACTGAGTGTACTGCATCTCTCAGTATTAATATTGAGTGTAGAGTATCTCTTTCAGTGTTAATACTGAGAGTATGCATCCCTCTCAGTGTTAATACTGAGTGTAGTCTCTCTCAGGGTGGATGGTAGTTCTGTGGGTTTCTGCAGTGTTTGTGATGGTGTGGACTGTGCCGGCACATTTTAATATTTTTATATTTTTTATTTTTCGGAGAGGCGCTGGGCATCCTGCAGGGGGTTTATTGGTTAGGCTCTGATACAGCACGCGGTGTCCAGCCTTAATATTTCACAGCTCAAACCCCCCACGCAATCTTTCATCTTTTATTCATGCCAGTCTTCACATTCATTTCTCAACAGAGGCAGGGACGAGGGGTGTGTGTGTGTGTGAGGGGGGGGAGAGGGTGGGGGGGTATACGGATTGATCTTCCATTCTCCCATTCCACCCCTCCCCGGAGATTGATGGGGCCTTGGCAACCGGGTACCGTCGGCGTGGCAACCGCGCCCGGGTCTTGTCCGCCACCCCCCCCCATGCGTGAAATATACAACAGAAAGCTCAAATCTGACACCTGGAAGCAATACCAATTATATTTCTGATAAATATAACAGCGCGCTCCTCAATAATTTACACCGTTTGCCTTGTGAATTCCATAATGAACCAAATCACACGTAGTGAATTCCATAATGAATCATTAATATATATATATATATAATGTAATATGATATAATATAACACTTTTAGCCTCCGAATGTAGACAGCTCCTGCAGCTCAGTGTCAGCCTGAACCCCACACCCTACATTTGGGTAAAATCTGAACTTTTTTTTGCTCATTTCAGCTTCTGTTCATTCGAGAGAAACTGTTACCTTGCTCGGTATTTGTAAAGAACCACTCAGTCAGAGGGAGCCCTGGGCATACTGCAATGCCAATTTTACCCATCCAATGACGGCTTCTGTCCTATAATGTCAGTAAAGCCGCATTTCTGCAGCGTGGTAAAAGGCTGCACTGTTCACCTGAGAGAGGGCAGGCACTAACTGTAATGGATTCATAAATGCGGCCGTTGTATGGCGGTAAAGGTGGGGGCCTGAGTGGGCCTATCAGCATCCGATCATTTCTTTGTGTGTTTTGGTGGGTTGTCTGGCTGCTGCAAAGTCGCACTGCGAAGTTTAGCCGGTTAGCACCAGCGCTGGCCTTACCGCTTGTTCAGAGGCGCGTTAAAACAACGCCCGGGCAGGACCTTTGACCTTTGACCTTTGACCCGAGGTGTGTGTAATCCGCTGCTCCTGATGAGATGGAGCTCAGCGGATCTGCAGCTCAAAATCAGCCACCAAGCTGCGGATATACTGATCTGGCCACCCAGCAGGGTTTCAAACTAAAGCTAATCATTAGCGGGCAACACTTTAAAAAATCGTCATGGGGCTCTGACAGTGGGTAGATGCTGTTATGCAGTTGCCTAGTGGTGCTTTAGCAGTTAGACGCTGTTATGGGACTGTGTTGTGGTGCTATAATCATTAGATGGTGCTTATTATAATTGCTTGTAATAATTATTGGTGTAATTACTCTATATACAACTGCAGCTAATAATATACGATAAAGTGAAAGAAGTTTCTGTTGTGAGTGTGTGTGAGTGTGTGTGTGTGCGTGTGTGTTTGTGTGTATGTGAGCGTGCAAGTGTGCGCGTGTATGTGTGACTGTGTGTGTGTGTATGTGTGTGTTTGCGTGCATGTGTGTATGTATGTGTGCCTGTGTGTGTGTGTGTGGATGTGTGTGTGTGTGGTGTGATGTGTGTGTATGTACTTGTGCTGTGTGTGTGTGTGTGTGTGTGTGTGTGTGTGCTGTGCACTGTGCGTGGTTGTTGCATCTCTCTGTTGGGTCAGTGTGTGTGTGCCTGTGTGTGTGTGTGTGCCTGTCTGTGTGGGTGTGTGTGTGTGTGCCTGTGTGTGTGTGTGTGGATGTCTGTGTGGGTGTGTGTGTGTGTGCCTGTGTGTGTGTGTGTGTGAGCTTCAGCACCTTTGCCGCAGCACTCTGAGTTATCTGGAGTTCTCGGGGTTACCTGGGGTCAGCTAAGGCACTGTACGCACCCAGATGGCTCTTTAACGACATCTCCCTCTCTCTCTCTGGGGCTCCAAGATATGAATATGAGCGCCGGTAACCATGGACAACGCAAAGGAAAATTAATTTAGGCCTGCGCACGAGTCCTACGTCTGAAAAAGAAACTTAGCGGCAGGATGCATATTCAATTCCGTCTCCCCTGCAGCCTTCGAGTTTCTGTCACGACCGGCTCTCGTAATAAGTTAGCACCTCCCGCGGACAGCAGAGTTCGGTACGCGATGAAGATTAAAGACTCGCTCTTTGTAATAGACCATAAAGGAAGAAAGAAGAAAAGGCAGCTAATAAAGCAAGATTATGGGAGAGAGAGCGAGAGAGAGAGAGAAGGAGAGAGAGACGGAGTCAACTTTATATTTAAATATATTCTAGCATTAATAGTAATGCAAGTTTGAAAAATGTATCCGAACGCTTTTCGAACTCCTCTGTGCAGTACATAAAACGTTGTTCTGCCGGTCTTCGTACAGCGCGACCGGTGGAAACTGAGTTTAAACCCCCTGATGCAATGGGGAGCTGCAGCGCTCACGTGTCAGTTTGTCTGCATTCAGAAAACCTGCAACAATCACCTGCTTAAGTCACACACAAATGCATCCGACCAGGGTTATTTTCACTGAAAAAGATAATGAAGGTTAATATACCCACTGACTTACAGGAGTGTACCAACCGATATATCAAATGACAAGCGCAAGTGAATATACAAACTATTTTATGCAATATAATATACCAACTGACCTGTAGACACCTGTTAAACCAGGTAAGGAGTCTTCTCATCTCTTCAGATTCAGACAAACACACGTACGCATGCACGCACACACACAAACACACAAATACACATACTCGCGCATTCATTTCCACAAGCACATATGTGTTCACACGCATACCCCCATACCCCCCCCCCCACGCACACACACAAACACACATACTCGCGCATTAATTTACACAAGCACATATGTGTTCACACACACACACACACACACACACACACACAGTTTTCCTTGGATTAGCGGGGCAAATTGGACGGTACTGCACTCCTATTAGTATGTAGAACAGCAGGCGTTGCCATGGTAGGTTAAGCAGCCCGGAGACACTGATTCAAACTGACAGGCTGGCACTGGCGAAATTACCTCGCCAGGGGCCGCTCTGATTGGCCGAGAGCTTCCCAGGAGTGCTGGCCAAACCCACCAGTCCCTGAGGTGCTCATTATCATTTATTGGGCAGTATTTGCAAAGCTCAATGGCTCTACTTACAATTATCACTTACTAAATGCTAGAGCCAGTTAAAGCCAGTTAGAGCCAGCCAGACTACTAATGAGACACTCATTTACATGATTCTTTACTCCAAACACCTTCCCACTTCTCTCCCCCTCTCTCTCTCTCTCTCTCTGTCCTCTTTTGCCTCAATCTTCTCTTTCAATTTCCCTTCATTTTGCTCTTCTCCACTTCTATTTTGACAGCTCGCATCTCAATGTTTTGAACACATCAGCCACCAGCCACATGTAACGCACCGCACACACACGCACGACACGACACACACACCACACACACACAACACACGCACACAACACACACACACACACACACACACACCACACACACACACACACACACGCACACACACACACACACACTGCGACACACACACACCACCACACAGACACACGCACGCACACACACACACACACACACACACACACACACACACCACACAGACACACGCACGCACACACACACACACACACACACACACACACCACCACACACACACACACACACACACACACACACACGCTGGTCGTGCCAATGTTTAAACCCTCCCTCATGCCTCATGTAACAGCAGACCAGACACCCGCCTTCATCCTCCTGGCTGATGGACCTTTCCCAGGATGCATTGCCCATGGCAGCCGTGTGTGTAGTCAGGGGTGTGAAGCTTCCTGCTGCGCTAGTGTTAGCATGTCACATTCTGCATTTCCTCAACACAGATGCCCAGTCTTCCCTCCGTTTTTCAGTCGTCTCCTTCTCTCCCTCTCTCTGGCTCTCCCTGCCTCTCCCTCCCTCTCTTTCTCTCTCTGCCCTGCCAATGTTTAAACCACGCACACACACACACACACACACACACACTCGCGCACACAGAAATCTGCTAAATGAAAGCCCCCTAGGTCTTCTCGTTTTAAAATCAATTATGAAAGTATTTCACCAACAAGAGAACCAAAAGTCAGTCGCTCTGAAAACAGGCCCATTAATTCATAACTGTGCAATATCATTAAGTCGGTTTTTTTTTTGTGCCATTTAATCATGTAATAATACCTCAGCAAGCACCTTAGGAATATAATTTAGGAGTTAGAATATAATCCAAAATTAGTCTAAGACTATCAAAGAATTTGCGAAGCAGATCTCCACATCTGACGCGCCCAATTAAGTGGATGTAAAAAGTATGAATTAATCATAAGATCCCCTCATTAAGCCAAGCTCCTCTGCCTGTTTCTCTGTGCTTATTAGGAAATATTCTAGCTTAATCATGCATTCAAAGACTTTAACCCTGCTCAAAATCCACACTTTAATTGCACGATCAGTCTTGAGACCCAATTTGAATTTTTGCCATGATAAGGTTATCATTTTAATATCGCCACTGGGGAGGACGAACAAGAGACGGAAAGGACATGTGTGTATGCGAGTGTGTGTGTGTGTGTGTGAGCACGAGAGTGTGTTCGTGTACGCGCGTGAGTGTTTGTGAGTCTGTGCGTATGCATGTGTGTCTGAGTGTGTGTGCGTGGGTGTGAGTGTGAGCGAGTGCGTGTGAATTAGTACACACACACACTGACACACACACTGGCCTTTCCGTGTCTTGTTCGTCCTCCCAAGATCGAGCCAGGGAGGGAGGGGGAGAGAGAGAAAGAGAGAGAGAGAGAGAGAGGGAGAAATGCATTGAAAAAATTCCCCCAAACTATGGGGGTGCTGTGCGCGTGCGTCCGTGCGCGTGTGCGCGTGTGTGTGCGTGCGCGCGTATGTGCCTGTGTGTGTGTGCGTGGGTGTGTGTGTGAGCGAGTGCGTGTGTGTGCGGGCGTGCGCGCGTATGCGCATGTGTGCGTGCGTGTGTGTGTGTGTGTGCGTGGGCGCTGGAGGCACAGAGGGGCTGAGATAAGATTAGCGGCTGGGGCGCTATCTCCCGCTGCACAGGCCCCCTACAGGGCTCCACTGACAGCACCCAGCCGCAGGGCTACTGCAGGATTAGCACCAGCTAATCATCATACACTACAGCGCGGGAGCTGTCAGGCTAATAGGATTAAGCTGCAGCAGAAGCAGGTCCCTCTCCCAGGTTAAAAAACGCACTTTTTACATCACAAAGTCAGGCCCACCCTCCTTTGAACATGCAATGAATATGGATGTTTTCAATTATCACAGCCTTACAGGGGCCAGAGAAGCCCGGCAATTCATCTCCTACAACGGCAGGAAAAAAGCTGTTACGCCTGTGTGTGTGTGTGGGTGTGTGTCTGTGTGGGTTTTGAAAGCACCCATCACTGCGATGATGCTATTCAAAATGCAGTACAGTGACGGCGATTAACCGTATGTAGAAAAGAACAGGTAACTGGCTCTACACCCACCTGTGCAGACACAGATCTGTTTTCACTGGTTCAGACCAATGAACTGTATGAGAATATCCTTTACAGTTCAGTAGTTCACAGCCTGCTACGGCTCACTAGCTTGTGTGTGATTGGCCTGTCTGAGCGCCAAAGCTTGCACGTACATTAATTGGCCAGTTTCAGCTCCACTGCTTGCATGTGACTGGCCTGTTTTGAAACTCCACCGCTTGCGTACGATTGGCCCGTTCGCCCTGAGGTTCCCTGGCCATCGAAGGCAGACTCATTTTAAACACATGATTGACTGAAGCCCCCCTGCTGAGGACTGAACCCTTTTATCTCTGCTATTTACAGGCTGAAAATGTGTGTAATCTGCTGGCTAAAAACACAAGAGCACGCGTGGCTAGCCACAAGTAAATATGAGATAATTGGGACAACATTCACAGAGCAGGTTATTGGTTTACGACAAGCTGCTTGTAACAGTTTGAATACAGAGATTTTGTTTTGCTGTAGATTTTGTAATGAGCCAATGAGAGCAGTCCATGTGATCAAAAGAGCCAATGAGAATTCTGTACAACTCAACACAGCAGCTATTCAGCTGGAAGATAAAGATCAACGGCCAAATATTTAAATATGTATTCAATAAATTTTCTTTCCGTAATGTCCAACAGACTTCATCACACAGAACCAGCTCATTCAAATATTCGGAATAATAGAAAGATTTTAATCTGAGGAAAGAGTGTGCATGCTTGCTTTGTTTCAAAAGTCTCTAAAACACTCGCTTGTGAAATAAAAACAAGAACCAGGAAAAAAATGCAGGAGAAAAATGCCAAGACCAGTGCTAATTCTCACGGCTTAATGTGAGGCTCTTGATTGAAGGGGCTCAGTGTGTATTTGCATAAACGGATTAGGAAACAGCAAGGCTACCGTGTCACAAACAGCCATTCATAAACAGAAGCCAAAAGCACATCGCTTTCATAAAACACGTTTCACTTTGGGTGAGTCTGTATGGGGGACCTGGGATGAGAATGTTACTGAGACTTAAAACTGTCTCTCTGCAGACTTACGAAAGATCCCTCTAAGTATGCAATGTGCATGTCCCCGTAACTATGCAATGTAAATGTCCCTGTAAGTATGCAATATATATGTCACTGTAAGTATGCAATGTAATTGTCCCCGTAAGTATGCAATGTAAATGTCCCTCAAAGTATGCAATGTATATGTCCCTATACATATGCAATGTATATGTCACAGTAAGTATGCAATGTAAACGTGCCTGTAAGTATGCAATGTAAATGTGGCTGTAAGTATGCAATATACATGTCGCTGTAAGTATGCAATGTATATGTCCCTGTAAGTATGCAATGTAAATGTCCCCATAAGTATGCAATGTAAATGTCGCTGTAAGTATGCAATACAAATGTGCCTGTAAGTATGCAATGTAATTATGAGTGAAATAATCAGTGACTTTTTCCTAAATATTATTATTTAGAATATTTATGATGCTTTTTTAGAGGACAGCCACCTAGTGGAGGAGAGAAGTCCAACAGCCTGAGGCTTCAGCCTGAAGACATTTAACCATCAGGCTGACAGGAAACGGGGCAGATAATTACTGCAATACTATTCTGACATTTCAAACAGCAAGCTTTTTCCCTCTCTTACTCTCTGTCCCCTCTCTACCCACCTTCTCTCCCATCCCTCCCCACTACTTTCTCTCTCTCCCCTCCCCTGTCCTCTCTATCTTTGCCTCTTTGTCTAATCTCTCTCTCTCTCTCTCCCTCTCTCTCTATCCCCTTCCCTCTCTCTCCCCTCTCCTCTACTCTCTCCTCTCTCCATCTCACCTTCCCTGTCTCTCTCCTCTCTCTCTCTCAATCTCCCCTTCCCTGTCTCTCTCCTCTCTCTCTCCCTCTCTCGCTCTCTCTCCCCCCTCTCTCCTTCCCTTCCTCTCTCTCTCTCTCTCTCTCCTCTCCCCTCTCTCTCTCCTCTCTCTCTCTCTCTCTCCCTCCTCTCTCTCCCCCTCTCTCTCTCTCTCTCTCCCCCTCTCTCTCTCTCTCTCCCTCTCTCTCTCTCCCTCTCTCTCTCTCTCTCTATCTCTCTCCTCTCCCACCTCCTCTCCTCTCTTCTCCCTCGGAGTCTCATCGATGACAATCTCCTCACACACCTCCCTGTCCCCTAATTATGGGCTGGGCCACTCAGGGAGCCGTCAGTGCCCAGCGATTCGCTCCTCAAGCACTTAATTATCCCTGCCCTGTCAGCGCTGCCATCAGCTGGGACAATTAGGCCCTCCACCGCCGAGAACGGAGCCAGGCCCCCGACAACACCACCTCCCCTCTTCTTTTTCCTCTTTCTCTCTCCCTCTCACCTCCACACTCTCTCATCCTCTTACTCACTCACTTTCTTCCCTCCTTCCTCTTTCTCTCCCTCCCTCTCTCACCCTGAATACATCTGTCTCCCTCTCTAAAATTATTTCAAATGGACTTATTGGCATGACATGTCTCTATGCATGTCTCTATAACATTTGTTTTTCCAAGCAGCATATGTGCTCCCAAGTTGAAAAATTTAGGAGCACACTAATGCACCCCACATTAGTAAATGTGCTCCTAAATTATGTCTCCAGTTAGCTCTCATGAATTTCGAAGCACTGTAGAACCCTACTTGACACCCTTGTGCTGAACATGCTGTTAAAGCACAATAAGCAATAAGTCCACATTCACAATATAAAGGGGGGAAAAGCAAATGACACCCTGTCAGTACAGAGATTGGAAAAGTTAAATAATAACCACAAAATTAATAACAGTAATCATTCTACAGTAGTAAGTATAGCGCATGACGTCATAGGCTGCAATGGAGAGCCATTTGTTCAGATCAGGACCATTCAGAATTTACTGCCAGGGCCCAAGTCTGCCAGCACTGGTCCAGCAGTCCTTCTGTTGTGCATGAAAGCAGAACCAGATAATCTGCACGAAGGAAAACTGTCATTTTATTATCAAATAAAGTCAGACGAAGGACTGCACACAGGTCCAAGATGGCGGCTAATTCCTTAATGTTGAACAGCTTTGGTCTTAAGCTGGGGCCCTTTCTCACTTCCGCACACACAACCACACACATTCGCACGTGTAAAAGGTGTAAAAGTCTCACTCTTCCACCCCAAAGTGGTGATGGGTATTCTGCATCCCGACGAGCTGCCGCTAGCTGAGGAGCCGCCCTGTGAGTCCTGGTGGGGCTCATTCCTGGCCTCGCGGAAACTGCCGGCCCCGAAGATCAGCAGCTCAGTTTAGTGCAATGACTCCTCGCCAGCTGATGCGTGGAGAGCAACCAGGCACAAAATGGCCGCTGTACATCACTGCAGGGGCACGTGGCATAGACTGAGTGTAGCTGGGATGGAACCCCCCCCGCCCCCCCCGGCTGTGAGCGGTGCTTTGAGGTGTCTATATGAAAGGCTTCATCTCTTCGTCTCCTCTCCTCCTCTGCTGCCTGTTTCTCTCCAACGCTGCCCGTCTTTCCCTGGAGGGAACTTACCAGCTCCAGCAGAATCACATCACCTCGTCTCCTGCTGGACACCGCTAATGCTACGGCTAGTACATGCTACGGCTAGTAGTACCGGTACTGCTACTGCTGCTAATGATACTGCTGCTACTGCTACTACTAATACTGGTCCTACTACCACCGCTGCTAAAGATACTGCTACTACAACGCTATTGCTAGTAACGCTACTATTGCTGCTGCCAACGCTAATGCAACCACACACACACACACACAAAATCAAAAGGCCATTTGCAATGGCAGAGACACAGAGGGGAAATGAAAGGTGTTTGATGTTATTTTTCCTTGCAGGGGAAATGAGGAGTGGTTGGGCTGCTGAGGAGAATAAATTGAGCATCTGCTGCAGGATGGCAGCACAGGGAGGAAGCTGTTTATAAGACAACAAATGGAGCTGAACGCTCCCTCAGCATCCGGGAGGGGGGCGGGGGGCGGGGGGCGGGGGGCGAGAGCAGCTGGGCGTGGCCGGGCGTGGCAGCAGAGCGAAGCTGCAGGAGGCAAAACAGAAACTTACGGACCCGAGGCTGAAATCCTGAACTGCAAAACAACCGTTTATGTGTGTGTGTGTGTGTGTGTGTGTGTGTGTGTGCGTGCGTGTGTGTGTGTGCGTGTGTGTATGTGTGTGTGTGTGTGTGTGTGTGTGTATGTGCGCAAGACTGTGTGCACGTGTAAAAATGTGTGCGCGTGCGTGCGCATGTGTGTGTGCGCAAGATATTGTGTGTGTGTGTGTGTAAGATATTGTGTGTGTGCGTGCGTGTGTGTTGAAGGTGTGCGTGCGTGTGTGTGTGTGCGTGTGCGTAAGATATTGTGTGTGTTGAAGGTGTGCGTGTGTGCGTGCGTGCGTAAGATATTGCGCGTGTGTGTGTGTGTGCGTGATTTGTGTAGTGTGTGTGTGTGCGTGGTAAGATATTGTGTGCGTGTGTGTGCGTGCGTAAGATATTGTGTGTGTGTGAGCGTGCGTGTGTGTGTAAGATATTGTGTGTGCGTGTGTGTCGTGCGTAAGATATTGTGTGTGTGTGTGTGCGTGTGTAAGATATTGTGTGTGTGTGTGTGTGTGTGTAAGATATTGTGTGTGTGTGTGTAGATATGTGTGTTGTGTGTGCGTGGTAAGATGTTTTGTGTGTGTGTGGCGGTGTGTGTGTGTGTGTGTGTAAGATATTGTGTGTGTGTGTGTGTGTGATATTGTGTGTGTGTGTGTGTGTGTGTGTGTGTGTGTGTGTGTGTGTGTGTGGTGTGTGTGTGTGTGGTGTGAGATATGGTGTGTGGTGTGTGTGTGTGCGTGTGTGTGTGTGTGTGTGTAAGAGTGTGTGTGTGTGTGTGTGTGTGTGTGTGGTTTTGTGTGTGGTAGATATGTGTGTGTGTGTGTGTGTGTGTGTGTGTGTGTGTGTGTGTGTGTGTGTGTGTGTGTGTGTGTGTGTGTGTGTGTGTGGTGGTGGTGTTGTGGTGGTGGTGTGTGGTGTGTGTGTGTGTGTGTGTGTGTGTGTTGTGTGTGTGTGCGTGCGTGCGTGGGCGGTGTGGTGTGTGTGTGTGTGTGTGTGTGTGTGTGTGTAAGATATTGTGTGTGTGTGTGTGTGTGTGTGTAAGGCAGCAGCACTAATGTGCGAGGCTGGCATGTCTGTTAGCGCTGCAGGAACAGGAACGGGTCTAATAGAAACGGTGCATTCTGGGCCTGCCGTCGGCTCCCTCAATTTATTTCCTTAAACGGTGAGGCTGACCCGCCCCCCTCACAGCGCTCCCATGCCTCGTTGCCATGGAAACAGGTGTTAAAACGCAATGAATTTCAGGTCATGCTGATCGCAGCCTTCCCTGCTGATCACACCTCATTTTACCACTGACCACTGCAGCAGCATCAATCTGCCTGATTTACCTTCACAGTGACTGGAGCTGTGTGCACACCCATATACACACACACACACACACACACACACAAACACCCTCCACATACACACACACACACCTTCAACACACACACACGCACGCACACACGTGCACACACACACACGCGCGCACACACACACACAAATCACATCACACACCCACACACACACACCCACACACACACACATACACCTCAACCCCACGACACACGCACACCACACATACACACACACGCACACACACATCTTACAAACGCACACACACAATCTTACACACACACACACACACACACGTGTACACACAGACACACATACACCCTCAACACACACACAAACATAGCCACAAAAAATCAGTAATGTCTCTACAGATTTAACACCAAATGACGACATCAAACTTCATGCTTTTTAAGTATTTTACGTGATGATGCTGAGAACGTCCCACAAGTGCATTTTTAATAGTACGTGGACTTTGAGAACGTCCCCACAGTGCATTTTAAATAGCTGCAAGTTGATGGTGTTTGAAAACATTCCCACAACGCATTGCAGCTTGGGCCAGGAGGAGATGGCACGAGAACAGACATGACAGGCCTGATAAATAACAGCTTTAGCACAGAATTATCAAAGAAACATAATTAAGGGGAAAACAAGGAAGCGCTCGACAGGAAATATTAATCTAAGAGCACATTCAGTTCAACTGCTCTGCAATGTTATAATAACCTTCAGACAATCACTGTACCAAAGAAAACATATTAGCAACCATTTAATGGCCTCTGTGAGGCTGTGCATGTATATATATGTAAAAGAGGGGGGCGCACACACACCCACACACACACGCACCTGAAAATAAAATATTACCATTTGAAAAATAATAGCCTTTATTAAAAAATGCGATGCTTAACCCCGGATAGATCGACCGCAGACCCTCAAGTGCTCTCACCTGGAGAGCAGGTATTCGCGGGGCACGCGGTGTTAATCCGGACGTCCTTCAGCAGCGCCGTCTCCAAGGACGGAAGAGCCGTTGCTAAGTGTTTCTAAATGACAGCCGCGGGGTTCATTAAGAGCAGGCCAAACATTGGCCGAGCCGGGTGCCACGTCTCCGTGTGCTTTAGACCTCCCTGTGCAGCGCGTGACCAAACACACATTACCCATAATCCCCCTGGGCCAGGGGCCAGAGAACACCAAACAGAGCGGGGGGGGGGGGGGCTTCGCTGTGGAGATGCGAACCCATCTCCCCTGCACCGGGCCACGCGTTCCCCTCCTGCCCTCAGATTAATGCACGACTGTCCTGCCCTGTCCTGTCCTGTGGGAGGGGCTACATTAGACTGCACTCGATTCCGATGCAAGACCACTGCAGGGATAAAACGAGATGCACCCCCCCCCAACAATGGCATGTGCTGATTGGCTCATTCACAATCACTACTGGCAAGTCAAAGCAATGGAGTTCTAGAACACAGGCTTAGAATTAAAAAAAAATAATAATAAATAAATAAATAAAATAACATTCCAAAAAACCTTCTCTTCAAAGGGTTCGCTGGGCCGGGCCGATAAGCGGCGGTGCCGGCGGCCGCTGCGCGCCGGGCGGGTCAGATCGTTAGAGCGCCGCCCAGGGTCTCAGAGTCCTAATTAACGACTTTATTTCCATGCAGGCGATTAGCAGCACCGTCACACTTTTAATGAGAGCCCTAATCAGCCATGAAGTGCCTCACCTCCCAAACCCGCCCTCCCAGGGCACCCACCGCTCACACAGCACGAGCCTCGCGCGAACCCGCGGGAAAACCCATTCTGAAATACGGACCAATCACGCTTCGCTCTCGTTCCTTAGCCACGCCCACAAGCCACCAGAAGAGACCGTTATAACGTTGCAGCAGCACGAGTTGCACTAATCTGATCATAAACACGCAATATTTCTCATTAAACGCACTAAAAAATCCCTAGACTGTCTATATCTGCATAATAAACACACAAACAGGAAATACAAGTCCTCATAGTTCCATATTTCCATCTTTAAAAGGAATTAGGAGGCTCTCGTGGACATATCCCGGGCTCTTTTCCCCTGATCTGTTACAGTTACGTCCGTGGTTTATTATCAGGGAATTGTGGGTACAGAACAATCAAAGGTAAGCTTGGGGAATGTCTGGCAGAATTATACACGCAATAATAATGCTCAGTATAGCAACTTGCTACGCATAAAGAACCGTGTAAGTATTTGCTTACACTTGCTTTACAGAAAGGTGACTCTCACTAATGAACACATTAAAATTTTCTAAACTTGTAAGACCAAATTTAGACCAGCAGATGACCATATTCAGACCACTGACCACTATAAAATAGTACACTATTTTAAGAGAAACACAAATGCATCGGACAAACTCCTGTCCTAGGTAACGTTCTCCGGAATGTTCTCAGATGAATGTTCTCAGATTAATGTCCCAGAATGTTCTTGGATTAATGTTCTGAGATTAATGTTCCGGAATGTTCTTAGATTAATGTTCCGGAATGTTCGTAGATTAATGGCAGCTGGTGAAATTAAGCAGCCTCTCTCCTGTAGCTGGATAAACTAGAAATAAACAGATTCTGTTTACAATAAAGAAACTGTTTACACATCTACACTTATTAAATATGCCTAATATGAAAGACATGAATGAATTATGCAAATCTAATGTGTGTTAGTCTGCTCTGTTTGGTTGACGGACACAAAATTCAAGCGTGGAAATTCATCTGTGTAACAATTACCAGAATTCCCAAACACGTTAACACCTGTACAGATGGTTCTGTCAGGACAAAGGTGAGGAGAGCGTTCACCTGCATGGGACCTGTCAGGTGACCTGACGCACACACACACATTGTTGTGAGTGTGTCCCGCGTTTCCCCAGCACATGCCACACAGTCGTCAGGGTGACGGTGCGCCATTATAGCAGGGCGGGCGATAACGGGCCTGGCTCACGTTAGCACACTGCGCGGGGGGTGGGGGGGGGGGCGAGTGTTTTTCGGGGCTCACAGACCATATCGCAAGCAACACAATCAGCCAACGCTCAAATATTTCCATTTCGCGCCCGAGAGCTTTCCGGAACATTACCCCCCCCCCCCCGGCCGTCCGGCAGCCCACCGTCGACGTGCATCATCGTCCACGTCTGTCAGGACGCAGTTCCACCTCTCCGCCAGCGGGGGCAGTGTGAGGCTCTACTACGGCGACGCTGTCATTCGGTAGGTAAGTACTTCAGAGCACAGCATCGCAGGGCGGCTCGACAAGCTTTTATCCGTAGATCTGCTCCTCTCGACAGCACCCACCGTCACCACGTTCAACATTTAAAGCATTTCGCAAAAACACTGTTATTCACGGCGACTCACACAGATTACATGTTTATACACAATCCATTTATACGGCCGGATATTTACCGGAGCTGTTCAGGTTTAAGTACCTTTTTGCTCAAGGGTACAATGGCTGTGCCCCGGCCGGGAATCGATCTGGCAGCCCTCTCAGTTACAAGCCCATTTCTCAAACCACGGTGCTACACGGCCGCGTTTACCGAATCTCCTCCGGCCAAATCGCAACCCCGCCCCCTCGTACCCCCCAAAATGCCCACCGCAAAAAACCAAGAGACACACAGAACATGGTGTCCCTCTGCCCCCTCCCCAAATGCCCCTCTCTGTAAAATCCCTCCAATCAGGCAGTGCCTCCAGTCAGCCACTCTGTGTATACACACTCAAATAGGGTGTGCTAATATCCAACACACTTTTTTGTGTCACTACTCTTGTGTTACTTTCAACAACATCTTGTCTCAGTTACTACTTTTGTGTTACAAACATACAATTTATGGATAACAAGGGGAGACTTGTTAACACAGACTGTGCTGAAAGTAACAATATGTGTCGTCCTTAACTAGAAAGGGGGAGTATTCGGCTACAGACGGGGGCTCTGAGCAGTTCACCTGGGGGACCTGCAGGAGGCACTGTAGGCCCTGGCTTTCCGCTATTCACTGAACACTTTTACTCTGACAGAGCAACAAGGTTAATGAAATTCAAGTCAAAAAAAAAAAAATCAAAGACACCAGAAGAGACTGTTATAACTTTGCAGCAGTACAAGGTGCTTATCTTATCATAAACACACAATATCTCACTTATAAAACGCACGAGAAAATCCCTCAACTGTCTATATCTGCATAATAAACATACAAGCAGGAAATAGAAGTCCTCATAATTCCACATTTCCATCTTTAAAAGGAATTAAAAGGCTCTTATGGATGTATTTGTGGCCCTTTTCCCCTGACCTGTTATTGGATAGAAGGCCACACTGGGCAGGCAGACAAAGGCCATTTTTCAGCTACGTGATTGGTCCATCAGATTGGCTACCACCATAGGGCAGGGCTCAACCGCTATGGCTACCCCTTGGGGGCGGGGTTAAGGCAAGGAAACTGCATTCACGACCTCCAATGGTGAGGCAGGCAGCCCCGCAGTGACGGCCAATCACCACACTCCAGCCCTGAAGGTGCCATTAATGAATTTCCTCGCTCTAGGCCAAAGTGCAGCAGCGCCGGAATGAAACAGGAACTGAAACAAAGAGGCGAAGCCCCACTGCTCCCCCCCCCAAAGTGCCATTACTAAATTAAAGCCTAATTACCACTCGTTAGAGCCCCGAGTCTCCTTTCTCTCATGAGCTAATCACTGGGAAACCGAAACACTAAAGACGGCGAGAGAGACGGCTCGTCAGACCTGAAGGTAATCACATGAAAGAAACACATTCATTAGGTCACATCCTGGCCTGTCTATTCAACTAACAACAGTGGAGAGGACGGCTATGCAGTGCAGTGTGTGTGTGTGTGCCTGTGTGTGTGTGTGTGTGTGTGTGTGTGTGTGTATGAGTGTATAAGTGCATTTGTGTGTGTGTATGAGTGTATAAGTGTGTGTGTGTGTGTGTGTGTGTGTGTGTGTGTAGGTGTGCGTGTGTATGAGTGTATGAGTGTATAAGTGTGTGTGTGTGTATGGCGTAAGTGTGTGGTGTGATGAGTGTATAAGTGTGTGTGTGCGTGTGTGAGGTAAGTGTCCTTGAGCCAGCTCTTTAATGGAGTGATATTTCAGGGCTGAGTGTAATAACACGCTTCATGCTCACGGGTCTGCTGCTTCAGTGCAGCCTAACGGGCAGCTGACACATCCAATCAGCAGCCGGTCTGCTGCTTCAGTGCAGCCTAACGGGCAGCTGACACATCCAATCAGCAGCCGGCCTGCTGCTTCAGTGCAGCCTAACAGGCAGCTGACACATCCAATCAGCAGCCGGTCTGCTGCTTCAGTGCAGCCTAACGGGCAGCTGACACATCCAATCAGCAGCCGGCTGTGTAATGAGTGCTGGCACGCATTGGCCTGTCCACTGTTTATCTGGGGCTGACTGTGCCCCGAAATCCCGCCTCTCAGCGTACAGGAACCCCTGGGGGGAGGAGTCAGGACAGTATGAAGCCCCACCCCCCACCCCAAGTGCATACGCCATGGGGCACATTATCAAACGTGCCAAACTGCCGGACACTGCCATCAGCGTTCACTGCAATTCTACCACTGGCTTCAAATATCCCTGCGTCCAACCCTCAATCTAACACCACACACACACACACACACACACACAATGAACAGCCAACCCGCTGTTCAGCTCCAATACGGGCCCTGCAACACCCATAAAAAAAAATCAAAACCCCACAAATCGACTCACTGATTCTCTCCAATAATGTACAACAACACATTATACCCATTTTTCAGCAGTGGGTAAATACTCTGAGAGGAAAAACAGAGTGCTGTGAAATATGTCACTTCACCAACGCTCCGGTTACCACCACCGTGACGGAACTGCGCGGTGGGGGTCTCGCTAAATTAGGCCGTCGTAAAAAAGTATCCCGTTTTATGGGACGGCGCGCTATTAATATCCAGATGACGAGTTTACGGCTTTTGCCGTAAATCTTAATTACGTCCGTGTTTGCCGGGGATGAGCCACTGTCACGGACCAGCGGTGAGAATCGGCAACAAACGCTGACTGGTGCAAATCTGTTTGAATTCCGCGAGTCTATCAAAATTAAAATCTATTAAAGGCAATTAAGTGGGGGCGGCCTCGGGTTATGGGACAATCAGTCTGGGGGTTTATGGGGCCTGTGGGCAGCGGAGCGGAGCTTCGCCCCCACCCCCCCCCCCCCGCCCCCTCACACCAGACAAACGAGCGCCGCCATTTCCCTTCTGCACGGGCCCTTACCGCCAACGTGCCACCGAACCGAAGCACAATAACGAGCTGAATGGAGAGCGGGGGGGGGCTGTTCTGCACAGGAACACAGGAGGAGAGGCTGGGCCAAGGACAGCACTCCCCCACACACACACACGCATACATATACATACACACACATATACATACACACACACACACACACACACACACACACGCATACATACACACACACACAAATATACACACACACACGCATACATACACATACACACACACACACATATACTGTACACATACATACACACACACACGCACACATGCAAACACACACCAACCAGGCAAGAGAGAGACTGAGCACCAATCGGGTGAGAGAACGAGGGACTGTGCACCAATCAGGTGAGACAAACTAAGCACCAATCAGGTGAGAGAGAGAACATGCCTTGTGGGGTCTGGAGTCACAACACAAAACAGCACCTCCTGGCCCAGGACAAACACAGCAGATCGGTCACTAAAGCTACTTAAAAAGGGAGAGGACCTGGCCCCTACTGGGTAACCACTCAGAGCAGTATGCCAACAGTGGCTTCCTCCAGATCACTCACCCTTTAAATGAGCTTTGCCTTTTTAAGACGGTCTAGAAGCCTGGGACCGCATTATCCAATCATGTTTAAGAATGTCGCCCAGAGGTGACACTTCAACGGCGGAGTGAGAATAATTGGGGGATGAAGACCGATGAGGAATTATGAAAGAGGGAGGAAAAGAGATAGCATAGATGATAAAAGGGTGGAGCCAGGCAAAAAAAAAAAAAGGGAGACCAGTGAAAACTACAGCTAATTAAAATACTCGGATAATAAGTTCATAGCACTGTGCGCCTATCAGGTCGCCCCTGGTTAAACTGAGCAAGCTGGCATTTTGTAAAAAGCTACGCTAATGGTTGGGACAGATGGAGGGAGACGGTCTATTGATAATTCACTTCCGCGCTCGTATTCGCATTAATATCCGTCTGCGTCTGTCCTCGCGCGAACCCACGGCGGCGCAGTTTCACGTGTCGGGCCGACGCGAAGAACGCTTTCGATCAGCCGAAATATCAATATTTCATACGCCGAGAGGCGCCGACCGCGCGGCTAAACGAGCATGGCTTCCATTAGCCATACATCATCGGGACAGAACTGACTTTCTCCTTATGCTGATGACAGAAGCGCACGTCAGGGCCCGCACAGCGCAGACAAACGCACCTCGTATCACGGGACGTTATGTAATAAGGGCTCCGCGTCTGAGAAGTCATTTAAATACCGTCTGTTTCCTGCATTCACGATCATCAGTTACTGCAACTGATCTGGCATAGGCTGGATGCGTGTTTACTGAAGTACATGTTGGGCTAGCCAGTTCCAGCCTGGGATAAGGGGGGGGGGGGGGGGAGTGAAGATTACATGAAAGTTATTACTGCAGATTTGTGTATTAAATCTCATGGCAGAACAGACAGGCTGGAGGAATCGGGGAGGCATTATTTTGACAGGCGACAGACAGCCGGAGCATCTCTGCGATCTCCGTGTGGCTCACTCAGATCTGTGTACAGGTACAGCCCGCCCCCCCCCCATAAACATAACATCATCTTTTAATGTTGTGATAGTACTGGCGATGAACGCTACTGTAACAGTTAGACGGGAGCTAAATGTGTCGCTCTTGTTTGCAAAGGCTGTGACGGTCCTATTGGACTGCATTATTGCAGCTGGTTGTTTTAGATCTGGTTGTGGTACTTGTAGTTGTTAGACACAATGACGATGAGTTTTCACAATGATGATGAGTTTCACATAATCAACAAAATTTCATATTGTTGATTATGTAAAAAAACAAAACAAAAAAAAACAAACTGTAAATAACTAAAATGCAGTGGCGAAAAGGAGAGAGCAATCTCTCTGTATAAAGACATAGTGTGTCAGTATTCTCTACAAGAAATAAGCGTAGCGGCCTGGACATCATTGACTTGTAATTAAATTAACTCCTCACACTGTCAGTACAATCTGGCACTGACACAAACGCTGGGTCAACAGTCCCTGCTGAAATGGGCTTAAGGTAATTGACACTTAAGCTGAGTGTGTAACCAGAATCCCCAGCTTAGCAGGTAATGATTCCAAGTCCGCTCCGATTGGCCGGCTGCAGATGACATCACAGCCAGGCGATGAGGGAGGCATGCAGAACAGGGCTGGAAACCCAGAGAAACCCGAGCAGCGTTGCCACGACGCCAGCCTCCTGCTGGCTCCAGTCAGCCAATCAGCCGGATTTGTTTCCCCCGACGAGCCAATTGGGCGACAGCCTGGGCGGTGGAGAGCAAACATGTGCTGCTAAATACAAGTTTTCTTTTTTTAAATGTGTGCTCAGAGGCAGTCATTCGCTGGCTCTCTGAATACCAATCAGTGTCCAGCTGCATCCTATTACATGTTTGACAACCTGAATGAGACACCCTGCTCAGTGACTGCTGTCAAGCCTGATTTATGAAGGCTATAGTCTGCTGATAAACGCTCAGTAAACATGGCAAACCATTCCAGAAGGATTTTTAATGCAGTGTTGGTTCTGGTGCAATCGGTGAGCACTGCCAAAGCGTTTAAATTTGATTTGAAATGTTTTGAACACAAAGACTTGATTTCAGCAACACGAGCAGTCGAGATCCCACCAATCACCCTGCGAATGCGTTAATGAAAACGTAAGATATGTTTGTTCTTCTAAAGGGGTGACATATGACATGACTGATAAATTTGTCATAGATTTGATACGGCCTTACTCAAACCAACAAAGGACATAACCTTCCATCACACTTTCACACACGTTCTCATGTACGCACGCATGCACAGTAACACACGCATGTGGACACACACACATACACTCGTGCACGCACACACACACATACAGAGATGAACACGCACGCAGACGAACGTGGACGAGGACAGACGCGCGACCGGTGGAAATGAGGGAAGGGTAGAGATTCACGCAGGAAGTCAAAGATCCAGGCTGCAGGAGAGACATCCCGTTCCCCTCAAACAGTTTAGTCCCGGGACCTCCCCAAAAGCCGCGTAAACGCTCCCCGTAATGTTCCAGAACGCTGCGGAAAGAAAGAAAAACAGTCAGTAGTGCAGCAGAAACGCTCCTCTTTTAAAAAACTCCTCCCGCACTGCAGACACTGACTCTGGAAATATTCACTTGGCTGGTCATGAAGCAAAAACACAACTGATTACCGAGAGCTTGAATATGATTTGCGCTAAGGTTATTAAACCAATATCATTATCAAGGTTATTAAACCACTTATTGTTGAGTTTTTATCATAATACACATTATCTGCCATTTGCCAAAAATTTTGAGGATTTAATGACTGTTTAATTGTGAGGTCTGAGCTGAATGTTAAAATTATGGTTGCGATGAGCTCAGCAGGGGAATTGCGATTGGATCCAGATCCCTGCACACATCTCACAGACAAGCAGGGAAATCTCTGACCAGCCAAAATACACTGGCAATGCAAAATGTGTTTCAATAATCACCACTACCTCACCCCCATCCCCAGAACTACCCCATACCTCACCCCCATCCCCAGAACTACCCCATACCTCACACCCATACAACTGTCCTATAATTCACCCGTCTCCCCCCTCACCAGCGGGGACAGGGTGGGAGAACTTGCCTAGCGACAGTAAATTGCACACGCACACTGTACACATGTACAGAGATCAGGCTAATCCAATACCCATAAATCAGCTCTGCTGGGGGGGGGGGGTCACTGAGTTATCTGTGCTTTCAGATAGCACGCAAGTGAACACACACACAATCACAGACTCTCATACATGCACAGGTGCACAGAGACACACACACACACTCCCTCTTTCTCTCTCTCATACACTCATACAGACACACACACATACATTCCCTCTCTCATACTCACTCTCACACACACACACAAATTGTTCTGTATAGTTCTTGTCTGAGCTCATAAATAGAGGTTCAGTTTATTGTTCACTATCATTCAGCTCCAGTTTTTCTTTTTTTTTTTTTACCTCAGACTTCCCTGCCATGCTGAGACTATGAGCTCTCAGTAAGATTAACCGCCAGAGAACAGAGCACACGCACGCGTATCCTGTCAGTGCACAGCCAGCTCCGCCATGTTTCAGATGCATCGTGGGAAAATGAAAGAGTGCAAGGGCACCTGGCATCGGGGGTCCCCACAGCACCTTTGGGGCGTCGTGCGACTTGGACGCCGCAGCACACGATGCGTCGCTGAAAGAGCATCAGTCCTACTACGCTCCGGGTCGTGCGTCGCTCATGAACACGCACACGCGTGCACACAAAGGCACCCGCCTGCCAGACACGCATCGCTAGCGTGCCTCAGCGTTTAGCGTGTGCAGTGAAACAAGCCGTGAGCCACGGTGAACAGTCTGCCTGTTTTCCCTTCCCTGCTAATGTTAATGCTAATCAACTGCCTGCTAGGAGTGCACACCAGACAGACAGACAGACAGGGTTGCAGAGTGCTGGTAAACACTGCTTGGATATATAGATACTGCTGGAACTACGGAATCATCTTTTTGGGGCTTAATTCACACTTCTCTCTGAGCTCTGGAAATTCTACAATAAATATAGAAGAGGGGTGTCTCCAGAGGGCTGCCCTGAGCTGAGGGCCAATCACAACAGCCTGCAGCGTCAGCCAATCACTGGAGGGGAACCAACAGGGGGGGATCATCCGAACTGGCTTGACAGTTATCAGCACCCATTAGCCCCTGAGTACTACGGTTCCGTGGTCCTGAACCGCCTCCAACACAAACTGATTCCTTGGGCAGCTTCTCTGGCAGCAGCGCGGCCACGGTTTGTTTTTGTTTGCTTTTTAACCCCGCTAATTCCACGCTTTAAACGCGGCCATGTAATGGTTGTGGTATTACACAGACCCAGCTCAGGCCAAATGGCTATGGTGCCCGGATGAAGACTGCGTCGCTGTCAACGTTGTTCCTTTGTTAATAAAGATTGCGTTGATTAAAATGCTGCTCTTTTATGAATAAATCTCTGTGGCTCACTGAAATGGAAAGTTTCTCCCCCAGAAACAACTTGATTAAGTGGACATTATGGCAACGCTCATGTATCATTAATGCAGGTTACGTATTTGTTAAATCAAAACATTACTGGCTCCAATGCAATCCATGGTTCACTCGCCTACAAAACTGTGACCTCAGCTCTTGTTTACGTTTTTAAATCTATCATGGCTTGGCTTGATCTATTATCTGACTGTTCGTCTGAACACCTTAAATAAAACGGCTTTAATCAAAGTTAATGTCGAAACAGTCCATGCTATAACCTACTTATACACATGAGTGACTTACGTTGCGAGTGAAAGGCCGGAATAGTTTTGACAAACGCGAGAGAGAGAGACGGCCATGGCCTGATGAACTGCCTGCCGTTAAAACGGAGCAAACCAATAATACAGTTTTCTTGTAAACGAGACAGAAAGTCAGTCACCATAGTCTTACCTCCTGATTGCTTCTGACATCGCGTTTCCTGAGTAGAGGTCGAAATGTACTTCAAACACCAGAAGAAAACGCCGAGTCCCCGAGGCCATGTTGTACTCCTCTCGGTTCAAGGAATAGACATCGCAGGTGTATTATTTAAGAGCTTGTCAACACGGACTGCCAAAGCCTCCATTTCTGCTCCGGTGCGCAGAGAAATCGTGGGATCGCCCTACCACGCGGAAATCATAGGCAATCAAATTCTAACCAATAAACAGGTACAACGTGACCGGCCACAGCACGGACACAAACCGGGTCATCCATAGCATGCGTATCTGGGCTGCGGATCTCTAAAACACTCAGATACAGCGACAGTGGGACACGCATTGTGGTAGTATGTAGATACAATTTCCTTCCACATAAAACAAAAATGTTAGTTTAAATAGCCCAAATAAATAAACCGTTGTTGTTAATAACAACAATAATAATAGTTTTTTTTATTTATTTAAACTGAAATGTTTGTTAGGCTTTATTTTGTTAAGTTAAATTAAACGCAGGCATAAGCTTTAGAAAATGTGAAATCACAGACTGAACAGCTGTTTAAACACAAAACTGCGGCCCCGCATAAACCCATCTATATGCGCCGGGCACTGGATCCGTAGATGGATGCGGACACCCTGCCACCGTCAGCCCACCCAGATACGCAACTGCTCAGAAGGCAGATCAAGCGCTCGAACCGCTGCACAACCTCGCGTGATTTAGAACTCTGACTGAGCAGCGCGTGTCGGCTTGTATGCGATAACGTGCGCTGTGATTTGGTTTTGATTTTGCAGCACGCAACTCTAGTTTTCCACTGGGTTAAGAAGACGGCTCACACGCAAACCAACGTCACTCTCAGATACATCAAGTATAAAATATGTGATTAAACATAAGCCGTATACTGTAGATTTATATGGTTTCTGCACCATAGGCCAAACGTAGTGTAAAAGGAACACTAACCCATCCCGTTACACATGCCAGCGTCCATTCCTTAGATGTAAATAAAACGCGGAAAATAAATAAATAAATTCATCCAGACTGAAGATAGCTCTGCACAGGATTTTAATAAATTTAGACACAGACTAGAAAAAACAGACAAAATGCATTTTGTATTAAAGAAAACAGTAACAACTAGCAACAGGTAGTTTCATTTATAAGCGTACATGTTTTTTTCTCCATTTATAAAATAGTGTCTTAACTATTCAATACCAAAGCTGAGGCAGGAGCTCTCTTGTGAGGTCTTTAAGAGTGTTACGTACAGTAGAAAACCAGAGATCTAAACACGACTCCGGGTAACATCGTTTACACCAATCATCATGTTCTATGCAGTGAATGGTTAGAGGCAGGGCTTTCCAGAACATTTTGCTTTGATTACATAGTCTTATGTAAACGATTACACGAAAAGAACATTGCTTATGTACAACTGTTATACATATTCACCTCAGTTATTCTCACATGGTCCTTTTAAGACCAGAAGAGCAGTTGCAGTCCCCCCCCTCCCCCCCATCCCCCCCATCCATCCAGCTCATTATGCAGGTGTGATATCCGGCAGGTGACAGAGCATGTGTCAAACACACTGTCCTCACAATGGACACATCCACATCATCATCATCATCATCATCGTCCTTTTACACTCCAACAATCTGGTCACATGTTTACTGCAGAGGACCACATGTCTGACTCCATAACCCCTCCCCCAGGAGGAGGGGTTATACAAGGAGGAGTGGTTAATAAAGTGGGAGGGGCAACGGAAAGAGGAGGAGCTATACAAAGGGAGAGGGGTTATAAAAGGCGGAGTTCGAGTGGCCAGTGGGTGATGTACAGTGTGCTTTCAGATCCAGTGTTCCTCTCCAGGCCCCGGAGCCTGTTCTGTAATTACAGGCGCTGTTAAACTTCATCTTCGTTCCTCGTCTGTGTCTAAGAGCCGCTCTCTCACCCCTTTTCACAGCTACTAAGCTTCAGGTAGCAACTCTGGAAAGCCACCATTTTAAAAATCGGACAGTGGTTAGTTCCCTGTTTGAGTCTGTTCCATCATGTCGAGAAAAAAAAAGCACTTCTTAAAATATCATAAAATTGTTTCAGTTGATCACTGTATCACATACTGTATGCACACACAGTTATACAGTACATACATATGCATACATGTACATGTACACACACATATGCACATATATATTTATGTTTGTTTGTCCAAAAAGAAGGCTGAGGTTTCTGTTAGAACTATGTACAACCTGTTATTGTATAAACCTTTTTCCGACGTCCCCAGAATGACTGTTTTCAGCAGGTAAACACACAGCGCCAGGGCAGGGCAGGGCAGGGCAGGGCAGGAGGCCGTGGGTCGCGTGAACCGCACCCAACCGCTGACCCGTGTGCGGGCGCTCTGGAGAGAACGCTCCAACGGACCAGGTTAGCGGCACTGGTGCAGGCGCTAATGGGTCGTTGCTAAGTAACGCTAATGAAGCGGAATGTTGTGTTCTCAGCACTCTGGCTGTGCAGCGTAATGAGCTGCGCCCGTCGGCCGCCAAAGCTCTACGGCGCCCTCCAGCAGCCGGCCGCGGTACGGCACCGGCACGCGGACGAGGTGACGATGTTTCACGGCGGAATGGCGGCGTCCGTGTCGCGGGTGTGACCCGTTCTTCCTGAGCACCCAGCTGCACTTCCTCTACTGTTCCAGCACTGACGCTGACTGGGTCACATGACCCAGGCCACGCCCTAAACACAGGAAGGGGAATAATGAGGTCACATTCCGAAGTGCTACAGTGTTGCCGCAGCCCGGTCCAGAGTACAGGCGTGTACAGGCGCGTTCAGGTGCGTTCAGGTGCGTGAGTGTAAGGCTGTCAGTGCGCTCTAGAATCTACCATCGGAACGGACAGAACACCAACACCAGCACACTACCACAGTGATGCCCATGTCCACCAGTCCACCTCCAGCAGCGAAGGCACTGTGCACCAGCAGATCCACACACTTGGGTCCTTAAAGCATTCAATGCGCGGATTGTTCCAGGGAAAAAATGGGTGTGTTATTTACATAGGAATGGCAGAGGAAATATAGTGTCTTTTCAGAAAGATTTTCAAAGCGCGTCCAGTGTAGAACTCATGCAGGCCCGGTTCGAATCGGGCTGCTCCTCGACCAGGGGAGCCAGTGTCAGTTACTCCCCATTACACAGCCGAATTCTGTCTGTAGCTGTCTGTAGCTGTCTGTCTGTCCTCCCCCAGCACAGGTCAGGTGATCCTCCCTCACCTGGCTGCTCTCTGAGGGGGGGGCGGGAGTGCGGGGGGAGGGCGGGCCACAGTGCTGGGGAAGTATTCGGCGTTCAGAGAGATCAGAACTTCATGCAGAGTCTGGAGATGAACTGCCCTGAAAACCTGGAGCAGACACAGCAACACGGAGGAGTGAGAGCAGTCACATGACCCGCTACACGCCTTTTACACACAACACGCTATGCACATCTTATGCAAAACACACTACACGCCTCTTACAACACGCTACACACATCTTCCACAGAACACGTTACGAGCCTCTTACACATATAACACACATCTCACGCAGAACACGCTTCAAGCTTCTTACACACATAACACGTTACATGCATCTTACACACATAACACACTACTCACATCTCACACAGAACAAGCCAGGCACATCTTACACACAGGCACACACACACAGCCGCGGAAGTGTTTGTCATTAGCCATGTAGGAAGAGTTATTCCCATATTCTGTGATAGCGCCGCAGAAGTGCTACGCTGTGCTAACAGAAGCAGGCGTTAGCGTGGGCCGCTAATGATGTGGTTGGCTGTGCGGTACAGAGTGTGCGCTGTCACAGGAACAGCTTTAACCTTTACTGAGCTCTGCCAAGAGGCTCCTCTTCACACCCAATCCCAGCCCAGCACCTGCACCGCTCCCAGCAGCCCTCACGCAACTTCAGAGCCTGGCACCGGCTACCGCACACACACACACACACACATACACACAGTCACACACTACACACACACAGTTACACACACACACACACACACACACATACACACAGTCACACACACACACATACACACACACACACACACACAGTCACACACTACACACACACACACACACACATAGTCACACACTACACACACACACACACACACACACACACATACATACAGTCACCCACACACACTACATACATACACTACAAACACATACTTGTTTTTATCACATCATGAGGACACGCACATGCACACACACACACACACACACACACACACACACATATGCACACATAGAGCCTACCTTTCCTGTTCACTGATTGGAGTAGAGTGCTGGCGTGGCATTCTGTGGGCGGGGCTATAATGTTCTCCTTGTAAGAAGTAAAAAGCGGAAATCCATGGTTCTGTACATAAGAGCTGGGTCAGTCAAACTCCGCCTGCAGGGTTTGGGGGTCAACCCCAGGCCAGCATTCTGTTCTTTGGGGGGTGGGAGGTGGGGGGGGTGGGGGGCGGGGCAGGGTTCGCATGGGGAGCACCCCCACCCCCCTCTTTTTTTTCCTATTTTTAAAAAAAACGTTTTCTTATACAAATCCATGCGTCAGAAAAGTGGAGTCTCACACCGTAGAGAGCTCACAAAGTGCTCAGGCACGGAGGAGTCCCTCTAGTAGATGACCTCGTACACGGTGGCCTTCTTGTCCCCCGAGCCGGTGACGATGTATTTGTCATCCACAGAGATGTCGCAGCTCAGGACCGAGGAAGACTCCTTCGACTGCGGGGAAACAGAAGGGAAATATTTCAGACACGCGGAGGAGGGGAGGAGGGGAGGAGGGGGAACGAGGACAGAAAAATAAATAACGTCTGTGTTTGCTTCTCTTCTTCATTTCAAAGGGCCTAACTAACAGCAGATGTTGGTGAGATACTCTCTCCTGCGCTTCCAGAAATATCTGCTTGAACAGAAATATGTGCTTTCATAGAAATATCTGCTTAAACCAAAATATCTGCTTCAATAGATATATGTACTTTAACAGAAATACCTGCTTCAATAAAAATATCTGCTTAAACAGAGATATGTGCTTCAATAGAAATATCTACTTTAACATAAATATTTGCTTCAATAAAAATCTTCTTTAACATAAATATTTACTTTGATATAAATATTTCCTTAAACAGAAATATCTGTATTAACAGAAATATCTGCTTTAATAGAAATATCTGGTTTAATAGAAATATCTGCTTAAACCAAAATACTGTAACTGCATTAGCAAATATCTGCCTTAATAGAAATAGCCTCTTTAACAGAAATATCTGCTTAAATAGAAATACATACAGGGCGACATAGCTCAGGAGGTAAGAGCGGTTGTCTGGCAGTTGGAGGGTTGCCGGTTCGATCCCCTGCCCTGGGCATGTCGAAGTGTCCCTGAGCAAGACACCTAACCCCTAATTGCTCTGGTAAATGCGAGGCATCAATTGTAAAGCGTTTTGGATAAAAGCGCTATATAAATGCAGTCCATTTCCATTTACCATTTACCTGCTTAAATGAAAATACTGTAACTGCATAAACAGAAATACTGCTTTAATGGAAATATCTGCTTAAACAGAGATATCTGTTTTAACAGTAATATCTGTTTTAAATAAAATATCGTCTCTAGTGGCAGTGTCTGATTAAAGAAATGATTTTCTCAGTTCTGGCCTCAGAGTAAATTCCAGCCAATCACAGCTGACCGGGTTTCTCACTCACTCACTCGAGTTGTTTTTATGAACAGAGTCACCCTCTCTGGTCAGTGCTGAGTGAGACAGACAGACAGACAGGCAGGCAGGCAGGCAGGCAGACAGACAGACAGACAGACAGACAGGCAGGCAGGCAGGCAGACAGACAGGCAGGCAGATAGACGGACAGGCAGGCAGACAGGCAGATAGACAGGCAGACAGGCAGACAGGCAGGCAGGCAGACAGACAGGCAGACAGGCAGACAGACAGACGGACAGGCAGGCAGGCAGAGAGACGGACAGACAGACAGACAGAGAGACGGACAGACAGACAGGCAGGCAGGCAGGCAGACAGGCAGACAGACAGGCAGGCAGGCAGGCAGGCAGGCAGACGGACAGGCAGACAGACAGGCAGGCAGACAGACAGACAGACAGACAGACAGGCAGGCAGGCAGGCAGGCAGACAGACAGACAGACAGACAGACAGGCAGGCAGATAGATGGACAGGCTGCGGGCTGGCTGAGGCGTTGTGTTTGTAAGTCTGATCTGATGTCAGATCATTGGCCAGCGCTGCCTCTGCCACGACGGCGCATGCATTATGAACAGAGGTCACGCGTCCAAAGGCAGAGCCGTCATCTATAATTAATCTCCCGCGAGATAACGAGCCGCACAGCCTCCCCGGGAGATAACGGACACGCCGCCAGGGGGCGGGGCCACGGCGCGGTCACATGACCACTAAAGCCCCCTCTGATCTGGTCTCTCCGCTACGATGTCATCTTATCTGCCCTCAGCAAGCGTCAAGAAATGCAGACCCCCCTCGCCAGCACCCGGCTGCCTGCCAACAGCTTACCTGGAACACGCTGTCCACAAAGTGACAACGATTCCTACCTGGAATACACGGTCTCTACGGCAACCTGAGCCGGTCTGGAATATACTGTCTCTATGGTGACCTGTTTTTACCTGGAATATACTGTCTCTATAGAGACCTGTTTTTACCTGGAATACACTGTCTCTCTAGTAACCTGTTTTTACCTGGAATATACTGTCTCTATAGAGACCTGTTTTTACCTGGAATATACTGTCTCTATGGTAACTGATGCTACCTGGAACATACCATCTCTATAGTGACATGTTCCTGCCTGTAATACACTGTCTCCATAGAGACCTGCTCTTACCTGGAATATACTGTCTCTGTAGAGACCTGCTCTTACCTGGAATATACTGGCTCCATAAGGTGTTCTCCAGGCATTCAGTAGGTTGTCTTTTCCAGTGCTCACAAACCATTTACCTGAAATATTAAAACACACATTTACCTGCAGAATTGAAACACACATTTACCTGCAGTATTAAAACACACATTTACCTGCAGTATTAATACACACATTTACCTGCAGTATTAATACACACATTTACCTGCAGAATCAAAACACACATTTACCTGCAGTATTAAAACACACATTTACCTGCAGAATTAAAACACACATTTATCTGCAGAATTAAAACACACATTTACCTGCATAATTAAACCCGGTCTGACGATGCAGCATGTAGCCAGTAACCTCACTTAATCAACTGAGCAATTCACAACAGAAACACAGCTACAAATTTTCAGGCCAGAGCCACATATATTGGGAGGCCCCGCTCCCCCCCCCGCAATATATTTTGTCATAAATCAAAAACCGTTCCATCCCCCATTCCCCCTATTGGTGCCCCTGAGACACAAACCAAACTGCTTTTGTTCTTTTTTTAATCACCATCCAGGAAGGTGCACCTCAGCTTCTGCTTTCATCAAATAAATTATGTTACTGCGGAAAACGTCCCCGGTCCTGTTTTTAAATAATATCACACACGGTTTGCCCTCGCTGCTTCCATTTATCGAAAGCAATTATTTTACCGTAGCCTGTTTCCGCTTACTCATTTGGAGAAGTGCACCTTCATCTTCAGGGGCTGGAATGCAGCTGCTATCTTTTCGTCCGAGGTATTCCAGTCTAATTTTTCGTAATGTCACATTCAAAGTTTGCCGTAAAAAAAAAAAGCCGTTTGTTATTCAGGATGACAGCGAAACTAAACTGAACGTGCTTTTCATTCGCTGCATTCCAGGTCGATGTTTCAGTGGGGGGGAGGGATGTGCCAGTGCACATGTTTCTACAGAGGCTAGCATTCCCAGAGATGTGTACTGGGGGCAGGGGGGGTATCTTGAAACAACTTCAAAGAGAATTATTTATTTATTTATTTATTTATTTATTAGTGTTCTTGTGAGCAGCTACTATAAATATTTACGCCTGTATGTTTCACCGCTGTTGTTAGCTGAAACGTGCTAGAGTATGTCACTTCCTTGCAGATTTACTCCACTGCCAATCACTCCATCATCAATGAAAGGGGGCGGGGTTTGGACTCTCAGCCACCGCCAATCACTCCATCATCACTGCAAGGGGGCGGGGCTTGGACTCTTACCACAGTGGGCGAACTTGAGGGAGAGCACGCAGCTCTCGTGCAGGTGTAGCTGGTACTTGTCGGGTTTGGTGACGTGCAGAACCTCCACATTGCTGTTCTCCATCCCCACGGCCAGCCACTCGCCGGTGGGACAGTACCCCAGAGAGAAGATCTGAAAGGGGGCCACAATCATCACGTCTCAGGATGGCTCTGTTGGGTGTAGGGTGGGTGTAGGTGCACAGGTGGGTGGAGGCTCTGTTGGGTGTAGGTGCACAGGTGGGTGGAGGCTATGTTGGGTGGAGGCTGGGTGTAGGTGCACAGGTGGGTGGAGGCTCAGGTGGGTGGAGGCTGGGTGTAGGTGCACAGGTGGGTGGAGGCTGTCTGGCTGGGTGAGGGCCAGGTGGGTGGAGGCTTCACGGTGGGTGGAGGCTGGGTGTGGGTGCACAGGTGGGTGGGAGGGCACGTACGCTGTTGAGGTGGGTAGTCAGTGACTGTTGGAGCTGGCGACCCTTGCTGGCACTCGCAGGTCCCAGGACCTCACAGTGTTGTCCAGACCTCCCGTCCACAGCTTAGTGCCATCATTAGAAATATCAATGCAGCTGGCCCCATCTGTGTGACCCTGGAACTGCCTGCAACACACACACACACACACACACACATCAGAAACACACACAAAACCTCCGATCATAACACTCTCTGTTGGCTAGTAACACGTTGTATAAGGAAAACATGAGATATAGATGTATAGATGAACATGAGAACATAGATATAAATGAGAGTATAGATACACATAAGAATATAGATGTATATTATAGATACACATGAGAGCAGACTTGCTGAGTGGGCAGTCGGTCCTGTAGCGGGCAGGCCTCACCTGACCAGGGTCTGGTTGTGCAGGTCCCAGACGGCGATGTTGCCGTCGCTGCAGCAGGAGAAGCAGACCTTGGAGTCGGGGCTGATGGCGAGGGCGTAGCAGGCGGGGGCGGAGGAGGTGAGCTCCGCCTTGATGCGGGGGGTGGGGGCCGCCAGGTCCCAGATGGACAGCGTGCTGGCCTCCCCCCCCACGATCAGGGTGCGCCCGTCTGGAAGCAGCCGACAGGAGCGGATGTAGTTATCCCTGTTCTGTGGAGGGAGAGAGAGGGGGAGGGAGAGAGAGAGAGAGAGAGGAGAGGAGAGAGAGAGAGAGAGAGAGAGGGAGAGGGGAGGGAGAGGGAGGAGAGAGAGAGAGAGAGAGAGAGAGAGGGAGGGGGGAGGGAGAGGGGGAGAGAGAGAGAAAGAGAGAGAGAGAGAGTGAGGTGGAGGAGAGAGAGAGAGAGAGAGGGAGGGAGAGAGAGAGGGAGGAAGAGAGAGACCGTCAGCTTAATAAAGAAACAGCTGGAACAGGTGAGCTGTGCTACTAAACACAAGGTACGGATGAGGCAGACTTTTTGTTGGGTAGGTAGCTCAGAAACACACAACTTACACAGGACTGAGGAGAGACTGCTGTGTTAGGAAGACTTGCGAGCCATTAACGATATATGACAGTATGTGGAGTGATGGAGAGGAGAAGGTAGACAAAAAAAACACTCAAGCACACACACACACAGCACACACACAAAGACATATTGCAGAAAAGGAATTTGAACAGTTAACCTGGTAAAATAAATAACTAATTAAATCATACTTCCCAAAAAACTTTTAAGCATAAATTGAAAAGTTTTTTCCAGTACGAACTCAAAAAAGGCAAAAGAATTAAATAAAATAAATAAAAAATTCAAGCCTTGTTTCCTCAAACTTGTGTCAACAGTACTTTCCGCCACAGACTGTTAATTAAGATTAGCACTCATAAGGCTGAAATTATAGTTTTGGAAAATACATGAAAATGAAATAATTACATGATAATCAGGCATCCGGAGAGCAATACATCAACACAGCCCGTCATGTGACTTTCGAAAGCAAATCAGAATGCTCCCCTCACACACTTCCCCTGGGCCCCTGCCTGATTGGACAGCCATATCTGATCTACGCCCATAATTGGGGAGAACAGTATAATTGGTGGTTTGACTCAAGAATGCCAATGTTTTCTCTTTATTTATTTAGCCATTTTACGGAAAGACACAGCTAAATGAAAATTTACCCATTAGTAAACAAGAGAAGGTCGGTTAAAATTAGCACAGATCTCAGCTCAAAACGCTGCTTTGCCAGACGGGGCAGTTTAATTTCAGAACTGTCCGCTCGTTCCGCGAAGCGGCCCTGTCTACATTCCGCACCACTGTGATGTCACTCAACAGAGATGACGCTACCAAGCGTTGCCCACATATCCACATTAAGGAAGACCAGTAATGTTCTTGAACATGATTATGATTCTTAGCCAGCAGCTTGTGCTACATAACCTCTAGATTTAGCCCAGGTCAGTCTGTGCCTGATGCCCGTGTAACGGTGAAGAGCACACTGGTAGCTAACGTTAGCTTCGTAAAGCTAAATCAAATCACACTGTAAGCTAGATGCAGTTACATGTGCTCAGATTCAGACCGTAGGCTTATGATAGGGGGTTAGAGTTAGGGTAGGGGTGGGGTTAGTCGTAGGGGCAGGCTTAGGATAGGGAGCAGGGCTATTGTAGGGGAGGGGTTTGGATTGGGGGTGAGGTTAGGGGTAGAGGGCAGGGCTAGTGTAGGGGAGGGGTTAGGATAGGGAGTGAGGTTAGGGGTAGGGGGTAGGGGGTAGGGGGCAGGGTTAGGGTGGGGGGGGGGGTGTGGTGCATGTAACCGAATAGGCTCTCTCACCAGGCAGTCGAGCTGGGACACGGGGCTCTTGTTGCCGGGGTGACTGATGTCCCACACCTTCACGCAGCCCTTGCCGCCGGTGTAGACGTGGCGGGTGGGGTTGCTGATGGTGACGGCGCACACCACCTCCCCGTGGCTCAGCGTGTTGATCTGGCGGGCGTGGCGCGGGATGCCCGGGCCAATCAGAGCGTCCGGAGGGAAGGGCACCGGCTGCATCTGCCCGTCCGCGCTCACGTGGAAGGAGTACGCCCTGCGCGAGGAAGAGGACGGTCAGGGAGAAGAGGAAGAGCAGTCGTAAGACAGGCCAAACTCTCCTATTAGAGCTCCTGTTACAGACTGTGGAAGCAGGTTCACTGTCACACTGCAGTACATTCTCCCAGGTGAGGGAAATGTTCTCTAAGAGTAAAACTTCAGGCTTCACCATTTCTCAGTGACAGCATGTTGAGAGAGAACCTTAACACCCAACACACCCCCAACACACACACACACACACACCACCCTCTCTACCCCCACCCAACACACAACCAACACCCACACCACCTTCTCTACCTCCACCCAACACACACCCAACACCCACACCACCTCCTCTACCCCCACCCAACACACACAACACTCTCCCTACCCCATCCCAACACACCAAACACACACAACACCCTATGTACCCCCACCCAACACACACACACACACACACATGCTCACACACACACACACCCTCACGCCCACACACACACACACACATACTCACACACACACACCACCCTATGCACCCCCACCCAACACATGCTCACACACACACACCACAGCCCCACGCGTTACGTACGGTTTTCCCCCCGGTATTCCGGAGAGGTTGGGCGGGATCCCGGGGACGCGCATGTGATGGTGCGGATCGAACCCAACCTGTGGAGGAACCAGCGAGAAGGCAGGGAGGTTATACACAATCCATTCAGCTCTAAAACCGGGAGGGTCAGGAGTGGAACGTACCACTTGCAGGTGGGCTATGGGGGAGGATTGGGAGTGGAACGTACCACTTGCAGATGGGCTACGGGGGAGGTTTAGGAGTGGAACGTACCACTTGCAGGTAGGCTATGGGGGAGGATCGGGAGTGGAACGTACCACTTGCCAATTGGCCAGGGGGGAGGGTCAGGAGTGGAACGTACCACCTGCAGGTGGGCTATGGGGGAGGGCCAGGAGTGGAACGTACCACTTGCGAGCGTCCGTAGGCAGCAGCAGCGGCGGCGGCAGCAGCAGCGGCGCTCATCTGAGGGGAGATGTTGTGCAGGCTGGCGTAGGCGGCGCCCGGGCTGGTCAGGTCCCCGTTCATACCCGCGTGGGGCACCATGCCAAACGGGCCGGGGTACGGGCAGGGAACCGCCATCGGGGTGCGGAGACCTGGAACTACAGAGAGCACAGCGCCATTAATCACCCACACACACATATCCACACACAGACACACACACACAGACACACACAGACACATACGCGCACCCACACACACACACTCACCACCCACCCACACACACCCATCCACACACACACACTCATACATACGCACACACAGACACAGACACACACACACACATATCCACACACAGACACACAGACACACACCCACCCACACACACCCATCCACACACACACACACATACACATTCTCACACACACACACACACACACACCACCCTTTCTCACAAAGACAGATTTCATCAAGAAATTCAGGTCAAGGACTCCTGACCCTGAACCCCCCCCCATAAAGCTCCCCCCCCCCCCCTCACTCAGAGAGGCCAGCGGTGCTCAGTGCAGTCAGAGTCACTCAGCGCCAGCCCGGGGGCCCCTGTTTCTATGAGGGTTCAGCCACGGGGTTCTTCGGAGGCTTAAAATGCTAATTTGGCGGTTCTGAGGCGGCGGTGGTGGCGCTTGGCAGGCTGCAGTGGGCCGGGTGGCACACGGGTCTGCCAGCAGGCCCCTCAATTACACAGATAAGCCCGCCTCCCCCCCTGCTGCCACGCACAGTCACACAACCTTGACTAACAGGGACATGCACCGGAGCCCGCAGCTGTACGGCCGTGTGTGTGTGTGTGTGTGGATGGGTGTGTGTGTGTGTGTGTGCGCGCATGTGTGTGTGTGTGAGAGAGTGTGTGTGAGTGTGTGTGTGTGAGAGAGAGAGAGAGTGTGTGTTTGTGTGTGTGGATGGGTGTGCGTGTCTGTGTGTGTGTGTGTGTGTGTGTGTGTGTGTGTGTGTGCGCGCGTGCGTGCGTGTGTGTGTGTGTTACAGCAGTACTCACCCAGGGACTCCACCCCGGGTGGCTTCCCCGGCAGGGCCCTCAGGCTGGGGGTGGAGTTGCTGCCGGGGGTGGGGGCGTCAGAGCGTGGCGTGGGAGTGCTGGACTTGGACACCGGGGTGGTGGACTTCTCATTCTGCACAGACATAGCAGCCATAAACATAAACAGTGTTTGTGTGTATGTGTGTGTGTGTGTACACATCACTAGTGAGGACATTTCCACAGTGAGTACATTACTACCAGAGTTTGTGTCAATTTCATTTCAGTTCAAAACTGAGCTGAGCACAACCCTGATTACTACTTAGAGTACACTTCTACAGTGTGCACTACAGTGTGTATACTACTACACTGAGTACACTACTACAGTGTGTATACTACTACACTGAGTACACTACTACAGCTAGCAGAAACATACAACAGGGGACAGGAACATATTGAACACATCACTGCTTGAGTGCACTCACACACACACACACATATATTACAGCACTGTAGTGCAAAAGTAAGGTTTCAGAATCTGGGGGAGGGGTTAAGGAGGGCGGTGGGCGGGGCCTCTCTGCCCATGGGGGCGGGGCTCACCAGGTTAAGCTCTTTGGATTTGGAAGAGGGCGTGCTACTGGAGGAGGCGATGGAGGCGGGGCTGATGGGAGGGTCCTTCTTGAGCAGCCGGTTCTTGTCCAATCCATTCTCTCGAGGGGAGTGGGCGGGGCTTCCCCTGGGCGAGGCGGGGTCCTAAGGCACGCAAGGCGTAGAAAATTAAAATGCCTCCCTCAACCAATCACGTACTCCCTGACTCAAACAATACCTCCCTTTATCACTCACACACTCCCTCCCTCCCTCCCTCACACACTCCTCTCATCCATGCCTGTGTGTCAGAGCTCTACCTCGTTGGAAACATCCACCACCAGGTTGTCGTCGCTCTTCTCCCCATCGCTGTCCTGAGAAAGGGAAAGATTCACACACGTTAAAACACACCAACAACCCCACTCCCCCTGTCTGTCTTCACACACACACACACACACACACACACACACTCACTCACTCACTCACTCACTCACACACACACACACTCACTCACACACACACACACACACACACACACACTCACTCACACACACACACACACACACACACACACACACACACACACACACACACACACCACTCACACACACACACACTACACTCACACACACACACACACACACACAAACACCTCACACACCCCACACACACACACACACTCACACTCACACTCACACTCACTCACTCTCACACACACACACACACACACACTCTCACTCTCACACACACACACACACACACACACACACACACACACACACACTCACGTAGCGTGTGGCCAGGTCCTTGTCGTCGGTTTTCTGCTTCTTGTTTTCGGAGGAGTAGTCGGTGGAGTTCCGGTGCTTATCGGCAGTCCTGAAGCTGGCCGACGGGGACACCGAGGAGCTCTGAAGGGCGACAGACACGACCGTTACCCCCCTCCTCCCCAAAAAAAACCTCTTAATTACACCCCTCGCTAATTACCCCGTCTCCGCACTCCACAGCATTCGCCGCCGTGCGTTGCCCTGGAGACAGACGCCCCAGAGACGGAATGAATGAGAAAATTAAGTGCGCGGCGTCTGTCTTGAGGAGCATCACGTGACCTAGCTCTCAAACCGCACCTGAGCCGCAGGAGAGTAATCTAGGGCTAAACCACAAACCCAGAGCGCGACCTTTCAGCGTTTCACTTCCGGGTCACGGGAACACGCTCGCGTGCGTCTGTTCTTATTCCCACCTTCATCAAAAGATTAATTTCTCCGCACTTACATGCCTTTAATTAGCTCAAGTGCTTATTATTCTGATGCAATTAGCTAATTGTGCAAATTAAGATTGATACTAAAGAGTCACTTCAGTGAAGAACAATTTCAAGGGAAAAACTGGGAAAGAACTGCAGGGGGAATGTGCACAGATATTCTACACCCTACCAGACACACAGGTAACCTAGCGGGTAGTTAGGGTGGAAGATAACACTGTATTTAGAAAGAGAGCCTCCAGCAAGGTGTCCGTAGAAACTGCAAGTGTCCCAAAGAGAGATATCTCAAAACAGGAACTCTCCCCAGAGATATTACACCACTCCCAAACAGGAACTCTTCCCAGACATATTACACCACTCCCAAAACAGGAACTCTTCCCAAAAAGAGATATTACACAACTCCCAAACAGGAGCCCTTCCTGAAAAGAGATATTACACAACTCCCAAACAGGAAGTCTTCTCAAACAGATATGTTATGCCACCGTCAAAGAGGATCTGTCCCAGAGACATTACACCACCGCAAAACAGGAACTCCCCCAAAACACAGAGCAATTATACCCCCGCCAAATCGGAATTCCTCCAAACCGACGTGCATCAGTGCCAAGGACAGTTACACCGCTGCTGACCAGGAACGCTCTCGAACAAGTGCGTTTGCCGTGCGTTCGCTTTCGCTAGCTGAAGGACTTCAAAGAGAGCCGCATGCTTTGTGCTGAGGGTGCGTGATCATACCCCCCCCCCCCCCAGTGAAGAACACCGCTCTGCCGTCTGAAAACCTCCCCCCCCCCAGTGAGGAACATCGCTCTGCCGTCTAAAAATCCTTTCATGTTAAAAAGCCGCCGCGCGGCGCGGCGCGGAAGCCCGCTGCAGACGCATTAGCGCCGTCCCCGCTAATGGAGCCCGGCCCTCTTCAGACGCGCCTCGCCCATTTGCATGCTGGGATCGTTCGGCTCGACGGGAGCAAGGTCGCCAGCGCGACAACGGGAAGAAAAAAAATAAAAATAAATTACAAATAAATGAAGTCGCTGTGCGGATGAGTCACTGGAATGTCAAAACGCCGATGTTCCGATTGTCCCTAAAGAATAAAAAAAAAACATTTAAAAAAAACGAGCGTAGCTGAATAATAATGTTTTTTTTATTATGTTATGAATGTTCCTTTCCGAGCGGAGGAAGATGTGCTTCGGGGCACAATCCCATCAGTCAGAGCGTCCCCATTAACCTTGTGCACAGCAGTGAGCCCTAATGAGGGCCTTGTGTAAGCTGTTCATTAACATGAATCTAAATTAATTTAATTACATAATGACAGACTCAGGTGCGTCTTCACTTAGAGCTCCTGGATTTCTGCCAGTACCAAGCCTGTCTCACATCTCTATACCCTCTGTCTCCCTGTCTGCCTCACATCTATATCCCCTCTGTCTCACATCTATATCTCCTCTGTCTCACATCTATATCCCCTCCGTCTTCATGTGTCTCACATCTATATCCTCTGTCTCCCTGTCTGTCTCACATCTATATCCCCTCTGTCTCCCTGTCTGTCTCACATCTATATCCCCTCTGTCTCCCTGCCTGTCTCACATCTATATCCTCTCTGTCTCACATCCCCTCTGTCTCACATCTATATCTCCTCTGTCTCACATCTATATCCGCTCTGTCTTCATATGTCTCACATCTATATCCTCTGTCTCCCTGTCTGCCTCACATCTATATCCCCTCTGTCTCACATCTATATCCCCTCTGTCTCACATCCCCTCTGTCTCACATCTATATCTCCTCTGTCTCACATCTATATCCGCTCTGTCTTCATATGTCTCACATCTATATCCTCTGTCTCCCTGTCTGTCTCACATCTATATCCTCTGTCTCCCTGTCTGTCTCACATCTATATCCTCTCTGTCTCCCTGTCTGTCCCACATCTATATCCCCTCTGTCTCCCTGCCTGTCTCACATCTATATCCCCTCTGTCTCCCTGCCTGTCTCACATCTATATCCTCTCTGTCTCCATGTGTCTCACATCTATATCCCCTCTGTCTCCATGTGTCTCACATCTATATCCCCTCTGTCTCCTTGCCTGTCTCACATCTATATCCCCTCTGTCTCCCTACCCGTGTTTCTGAGTATGTTAACACGCCTGAAGCATGTCACCGTTCCCCTATAAACACACGCACGTCCGGTGATGTCACCAGCAGGGAGGCAGACGAAGTGCGACAGGAGAAAAAAGGACCACCACACACAAATAACTTCACAGTCTTTCACCCTAAAAAAAAAAAAAGCCCTCCATTCGGTGGGGGAGTCACCCAGAAATAATGGCGGCCGGCGGCGACGGATGGCCGGCTCTCGCGGAAACCCAGCTGATAGGCCGGTCGGGTCCCGTTACGCACTCGAGCACTCTCACGGTAACAGCCTGCATTCTGTGATTGGGCGGCGGTGCTCCAGGGTTCTCCTCAGAAACGGGATCTACTCCTGATAACAGGCAGAGGTGCTGTTAGCCTCTCGGTGTAAAGGCCCTCAGCCAGAGTACACATCTCCCAGGAGGAGGTCTGAGGGACGGAATGGAAGCACCTCTATGCAGTAGAGCAGACTCTGAGCCGAGGTGTGGAATTACGCGGAGTGGCGGCATTTCCTATTTTCCTTTAAAAGCCATCCTGTCCTCTCCTTTTCCCCCATTTTAATCTTGTGTGGAACTTTTCTTTCTGTTCACCGAAGTAATAGAGAAAACCTCTCAAAGGATGCCCGTGAACAAAGCTGGAAGAGAGAATTGCAGAGCGAGCAGGAGCTCAATCAGAGAAGAGATCTATTAGAGATGGGATCTATCAGAGAGGAGAACTATCAAAGAGGAGATCCATCAGACATTGGATCTATCAGAGATGGGATCTATCAGAGAGGAGATCTATCAAAAAGAAGATCCATCAGAGATGGGATCTATCAGAGAAGAGATCTATCAGAGGGGAGATCTATCAGAAATAGGATCTATCAGAGAGAAGATCTATCAGAGAAGAGATATATCAGAAAGGAGATCTATCAAAGAGGAGATCCATCAGAGAGGAGATCCACCAGAGAAGGACTCCATCAGTGAGCTGATGCCTCTCCCCCAGGCACTTGTGTTATCTCAGACGCTGTTTGTTCCCATTTGTATCTAAGGCTTTAGTCAACAAGCCCACAAAGGGTAAGCAAACAGTGCACACACACACACACATTCCATCTCTTGTACACACACACAAGACACACACACTCTGTGTCTCCCACACACATGTACACACACACTCTCTCACACACACACACACACAAACATTTCCTGGAAAGTAAATGACCCTGCCGGTAAATTCCCTCTCTCCTGCTTTATGTACATCCATCTGCGAGTGAATTTATGCGCTTGCTCGTAACGTATCCCAGAATTCCTCCTGAAGTCAGGTCGGCCCTCGCGGAGCACAAAGAGCAACGGCCTCATAAACCCCGCCCATAACGGGGCTCGTCACCCCGCCCCCGCCTGCAGTTGCCAAGGAGACGGAGATGCAGGGATCTCTCCGCCGCGTCACATTTGGAGGACGGCCGCCCTTCAGGTATAAGCCGTCAAGGCGCCCTCGTTAATGCGCAAACGCGCCTCAGCAGCACGCACTCGCTACAACTCTGTCTGTGCCAGCGCACACACACACACCACACACCCACACCCACAATACAACACCCATCCACCACACACAACCCCCAACATGTCAACCACACAACGGACACACCCCAATTACATGACACACAAACACACACTGTCGCCAACAACACAATGTCACCACCGCACACACACTCTCCCCACACCACACAATATCCGTAAACGCCACACGCAACACACACCCATATACATGTACCACACAGCGCACACGCACACACTGCACCACACACACACACATGTCTGCATACGCACAACACACACACAATACACTGACACACACACACACACACACACACACATGTACAAACACACACACACACACACACACACACACACACACACACCTGAGTGGGCCAATCAGAGCCTTCCCATCACCCACACAGGCCAATCAGAGCCCAACCAGCACTTAAGCAGCCCAATCAAAGCGCACCCAGCAGCAGTGTGGGCCAATAAGAGCCCACCTAGAATTCACACTGACTAATCAGAACCCACCCAGCACCAGCATGGGCCCAACAGAACTCATATTGTGGGAGATTAATCGACATGATTCAAATCCCCCTGCCCTGCGGTCTGTTGCCAGGGAAACCAGGAGACCACCAGCCAGGGCTGTGGTGAGGAGGGGGAGGGGGGGGTTTGGGGGTGAGACCCAGCAGAGACTGTCCCGTGTTTATACACGTCTTTAACACCGTCACCTAGAGCAGCCTATCACAGGCCACGATGGCCAGCACCAACCCGCCCGTCTGAACTCAGCATCACAGGGGGCGGGGCCGAGGAGCACAGAGAGGTGGAGAGATTGAGCCCTGGAAGAGCGCCGGTGTGTGAATGTGGAGGGGCACAGACTGAGCCACAATCAGCCTCTTTAGACTCCCAGAGCAGAAGAGACGTGCTGAAAACCCGCCAGGGGCTGAGGTGGGGGGGGGGGGGGGCATGGTTATGGTGAGGTGGTGGGGGTGGGGGAGGCATGGTTATGGTGAGGTGGGGGGGCAGCGAAGCGTGACGCAGGATTAGAACCATACATCTACATTAGCTGTGCGAACATCCCTACCCCCAACACCGTCTCCTTCAATCACGCTGAGCTGACTCCCTGAGAGTGTGTGTGTGCGTGTGTGTGTGTGTGCACATGTGCGTGTGTGTGTGTGTGTATGAGTGTATGCACATGTGCATGTGTGTATGCACATGTGCGTGTGTGTGTGTGTATGAGTGTATGCGCATGTGAGAGTGTGTGCATATGTGTGTGTGTGTGTGTGTGTGCGCGTGTGTGTGTGTCTTTAATGAAACTCATTCATCATGGTTTCCTTATGGCGAGCATATCTAATCTATTATCAATCTACAAATCAGAAGACCCCCTAAAGCACACAGGCAGGATCTGCACAGGAAATTACTGCTTTTCTGGGGGGCGGGGGGGGGACTCAGCACCTAAAGGCCATCATACTGCACCCCCACTCCCCCATCTGCACCCCCAACTACACCCCCACCCCCTCTAAACCTGTGGTAGGACAGGAGAGGGGAGCAAAGTTGGGGGTTCTGAGGTGTAGCCGAGCAACAACTGTTGATGTGGGTGGAGGAGGGCCTGGGGGGGGGTGGGGGGGTGGGGCACATGCTGGCCCAAAATGAGATTTCTAGCAGGAGGCAAACAAATCAAGCAGCAATTTCACTGCAAGAGCAGATCGGGTGGGGGGGCGGGGGGGGGGCTGGGGGTAGGGGGTAGGGGGCTGTTCTCTGGAAGTCCTGTCCCCCCCAGCCACCCACAGATAAGATTTAGCATCGTGCCACCTGCCCCCCTCCTGGTTGTTTATGCTGGGGGGGGGGGGGGGTCAGACAGACAGTGTCTCGTACCACGCTTGCATCCCCGCCGCAGAGAACACACGCTTGTTACCATGGAGACCCCCCCCCCCAGTCTTCCTTAGTGTTATTGGATACTGTAGCGCTTCTGGTTTTCTTCTTCTGCAGTTTTTTTCCCAGCCGCTGTAAAGGCCACACGTCTGTCAAACGCAGCCAATCGGTGGGAGCCTTCCCGGCCCCAGAGCATTACACATCTCATCTGAGCCGTTTCCTCAGGGCTGTCAATTAAACCACCCCCTACACCCCCCTCCCCCCACACTGGTCCCGCTCTGTGAGGGAAACTGTGGAGCATATGCACACACACACACAAACACACTCGTACACATACACACACACACACACACACGCACATGCAGACAGACCTGCACACACACTCACACACACACACACACACACACACACACACACACACACACACACACACCCGCATAAACACATACATACACACACGCACATGCAGACAGACCTGCACACACACTACACACACACGCACACACCACACACCATCACGCACGCACCACGCACGCACGCACCACGCACGCACACACCAGCACGCACGCACCCGCACACACACCACACACACACTCAGACCCCACACACACACACCACACACACACTCACACACACACACACACGCGCGCGCAGGGTTACTGCAGCTGAACTGTGAACTGTGCTCAGGACCTATGGTGGTTCAGAAATAATTGGTCTGAAACGGCTGCTAATGTGGGGAGGAAGTGCGGCGTGTGCAGGCGGTGACACACAAGGACGTGCTAATCTCCGCAGGAGACATTAATGTGCCAGGCTCCTCCTGAAAGAGCCTTCTTATGGGACTAATTAAGCGTGGCACCGTGCATCTCTCCCTCCCTCTCCCTCCCTGGTTTTCAGCTGAACTCCAATCCAGGTGCATAAATATGCCATTAATCGCCATGACAACAGGAGGACAAGGAGTGGGGCTGCACGACTCCAGGTCGCCAGGACGACAACACTGTGCCCCCTCAGTTACCCCCGGCAATTTACAGCCAGCTGCTACCATCACAGCTTATGCAGTAACCTTCACAGACACACACAGGTAACCTCACACACACACACAGGTAACCTCACACACACACACAGGTAACCTCACAGATACACACAGGTAACCTCACAGACACACACAGGTAACCTCACAGATACACACAGGTAACCTCACAGATACACACAGGTAACCTCACAGATACACACAGGTAACCTCACAGATACACACAGGTAACCTCACAGATACACACAGGTAACCTCACAGACACACACAGGTAATCTCACACACACATACAGATAACCTCACACACACACACACAGGTAACCTCACACACACACACACACAGGTAACTTCACAGACACACACAGGTAACCTCACACACACATACAGATAACCTCACACACACACACACATACAGATAACCTCACAGACACACATACAGGTAACCACACAAACACACAAAGGTAACCTCATAGAGACACATACAGGTAAAAGCTCTGGTCAGCTCACATGCAATAGCTCAGGTACATACAGGTAAACACAAAGTTAAGCGCACAGGTAACCACACAGGTAGAGTGCAGGTCAGCTCCTCCCCTCTGTGTTTGCCGAAGCGTGTGGCTCCCTGAGCCCCTGACACAAAGACCTGGTGTCACTGGAGCACAAACACACCTAACAGCGCTCAGTTATTCATCTGTGTTCAGCAGGCTGGGGGAAGCTGGTCCGACCAAGCTGCCTCTTCCACAGGGACAGCGCGGGTTTGAGGACTGACCAACAGTTTCCACACCCTCCTCACACAGACACAAGGATCTGCTGACCTCCTGTAGAGCCACAATCATCAGCAACACACCACCAGAGAGGCTACAGCCACTGGAAAAGACTCTAGCCAGCTAGCTAGCTGGCTAGCGTATTAGCCTCAAACAGAACACGCAAAACCTTTCTCCAAAATTAGGAAGCAAATACTCAGACAGATACTCTGGGTCCCTGAGTAGCCATATGAATCACTGAGTGCTTCGCAGTTCTTTCACCCTTGTTGAAGGTAGTACAATTGCACTTATTCATCATTATTAATATTCACAGAGGGCTTTCATATTACACATGCCCTGTACAGCTACACAGCCAGGCACAACAAGCACAGCAACTGAAAACCATCCAATCAGAAGCAGCATTCCCCCCCCCCCCACCCTCAGGGATCTCCACAGCTTTAGGAGAAAGGCCTCAGGCATCAGGAGAGGGAGCAAGGCACCTGCTCAGCCGCAGGCTAAAATCCGCTCCGAGCCCCTGGACAGGTGATAATTCACCTGGCTTATCAGCACTCAGCTTCCTACACACTCTTCCCTGGTCACATTCATTTAAATACACCCCTCCCCACCCCCCCTCACCGGCCTCTGCTAATAATAATCATCCCATCACTCACTGCTAACGGGCTGCTCTCACTGCTAACTGCCTGGTCTCATGCTAACGGGCTGCTCTCACTGCTAACTGCCTGGTCTCATGCTAACAGGCTGCTCTCACTGCTAATGATTAACCGCCTCCTCTCTATGCTAACAGGCTGCTCTCTGTGTTAACAAGCTGCTCTCTTTGCTAACTGCCTGGTCTCACTGCTAACAGTCTGCTTACACTGCTAATGGCTAATAGGCTGCTCGCACTGCTAACAGTCTGCTCTCACTGCTAATGGCTAACAGGCTGCTCTCACTGCTAACGGGCTGCTCTCACTGCTAATGGCTAACGGGCTGCTCTCACTGCTAATGGCTAACAGGCTGCTCTCACTGCTAACGGCTAAAAGAAGAGAAAGTGAAAGAGTTATGCTTACCTTGATGGAATCTCTGTCTGCTGGTGCCGATGCAGGACAGGAGCACATGAGGAAAGAACAGAGACAGAGTCAGTCCCACTCATTACCAAAGCAGCACAGATCTAAACCTCATCAGCATCTTGCAGAAGAGCCAAAACCCAGAAAAGGCCGTTGCCTCACAAGCCACGGGTTAGAATCCCAGCCCAGCTCCACAGGGGACTGGCCTGTTGTTTCCTCTGTCTTAACGAGTTTCCCACAATTAACAGCAGCCCGCTGCATGCCTCCCCTTCAGTGCACTCCTTACTAATTGGTGTGAGCCGTGCTGTTATATAAGAGCAAAAGTCAGCATGTCCATGGGCATCATCAGCCTGGCCAAGCAATTTCTCAGACGTGTGTGTGTGTGCGTTTAGAAATAATTTCCGTATATACGTACATGAATACACAGAATATGGTGCGCGCGCACACACACACACGGTCTAACACACAGTCTCACACACAGTCTGTCTCACACACACACACACACACACAAACGGTCTAACACACACAGTCTCACACACGGTCTCTCTCACACACACACACACACACACGGTCTCACACACAGAGTCTCACACACAGTCTGTCTCACACACACACACACACACAAACGGTCTAACACACACAGTCTCACACACACACACACACACACACACATGGTCTCACACACACACAGTCTGTCTCACACACACACGGTCTAACACACACAGTCTGTCTCACACACACACACACACACACACACACACACGGTCTCACACACGGTCTCTCTCTCACACACACACACACACACACACAGTCTCACACACGGTCTCTCACACACACACACACACACACACAGTCTCACACACGGTCTAACACACACAGTCTCACACACGGTCTCTCTCTCACACACACACACACACACACACAGACACACACACACAGATGATCAGACAGAAACGCAGGGGGGAAACGTGGGGGAAACGCAGGCAGAGGCCTCTCCCCTGCAGAACAGGCCGCTGTGTTTACAGTGGATCTGCTCGGGCTGTTTCCACGGCAGCAGAGGGCCCTGCACACTCGAGTGTTTGTGCAGTGAGCTGTTGCTTACA